>NC_085085.1:5571232-5638732 GCF_963422355.1 Corticium candelabrum
TCGAATTAGGATCTATTGGAGTCTGTCCTATAATTGCTGCAATCTTGTTATGTATCATATCTGCGTTTCCTTTCTGAAGGCAGACTGCCAATCGACGACGCCAATAGTTTGCAAAGTCACCGTAAGACATGGCCAGTGCTGCTGGCGCGAGACTGGCAGCCTCCTTCAGAGTGTTAACACTCTCAGCACCCCAACAGCCATACACTTCCAATGCAAAAGGGCGGAACAAGTGCCCTAGGTCTATTGCTGCAGACAAATACTTGGAATTCTTTGAGCGCTCTTTTGAAGATGCAGCATACCCTGAAATTGTTTTGCTCGATCCGATGTTATGCAGTGCCCAGGGATGAGTAACTGTCATGTCCAACAGTAACTTTTTGCCTTGATTATAGTCATAGACAGCGACATCTGGACGCTTCTTTCCTAGGAATTGATTTTGTAGCTCCTTCTTACACCGAAAGCCTAAAGACCTAAACATGTCGTATAAACTGTCCGATAAATGGTCATGGCGGTGTATAGGGCCTCCTCCCCATTTACAAGTCAAGAGATGGTAACCATAGAGATCAACTGAATTGCCGCAATTCTGCGTGCATTTTTGGATGTTGCTCAAGGCTGGCAGGGGTGCACCAAGCCGCATAAGTGCTGCAGTGCGAAACTGTGCACTGCTCAGTGTGAAGTGCTGCGTGCTAGGAATCGCCTCCAACCAACTACCTGCATTAGGACCTGATGAACTGATCAACCTTGCTTTTTCTTTATCTGTAGAACACACTTCAAGATAGTGTTGAAATGAGCTCTTATGTTTGACTAACTGCAGTCGACGTTGCAATTTTTTCGGATGATCTGGAAGACTTGAGATAGAAGGGATTATTTCCTTTAGTGACTGACTGTCGTTGTGTAGATCATGCAGGGATGAATTCAAATGAGTAGAAATCGAATAGTTTGAAGACTGCAAATCATCAATCACGTACGAACACATGGGCCTCACATAATCGTCATGTACAGGTAGATGGTTCAAACTGTTTGCCCAAGCTCCTAAAAATGCAGAAGGAGCTGTATCTCTTGCTGATGTGAGACCGAAACCTCCGTTCTTTATTGACAATCGGACCTGCTGCTTTTGTGTATCTGTACATTTGATGCCGATAATTTCTTCAAACGTAGTAACAATGTTGTCATCGTGTTGTACACAAGCGACATCTACTAGGCAAGGAGGGACCGTGCGAAGAAGATTCATTATCTTAGGCACACCGCAGTACCTTAGCAGGAGAACTCCTATCTGGGCATCCTGCAGTAGAGACAGTTTAGACAAAAGAGGGTTTAATTTTTCAACCTTGCCACGACAGGCATCCTTCACAAAGGTATCGGATCCAACTGGAGTACCCAATAGCTCGAATCCATCCTTCATTTCGCGTATTGGTAGCTGACATCTGCTGATACCAAGTGGTGAATAGATTTCACACTTCTCTTCTCTTAATTATAGGCCAATATTAGACATATGTCCTTTCAGTTTCCAGTACGTGTCGGTTACATCACTGATTGGTCCTAGGATAGTAATGTCGTCAAGATAAGAAGGTGTCAAAACTGATTGGAACTCACGTCTTACTTGGACCAACATTGGATGAATAGCAAGACTGAATAGAAAGGGGCCAAGGGGGTCTCCTTGTTGAATGCCTTCTTTTGAAGCAATGGTGTACGGTTTCCCATCAAGCGTTGTTGTCAATGGCACTGAGTACAGGTAACATTGAGTGACAAATGGGACCAACTGTGGGAAATTTTGACGTAATTCTTTAAGGAAGACTGCACGGCTCACTGTGTTGAAAGCGTTTTTGGCGTCCAACTTGACAGCCACATGTTGTGGGTTTTGTTGAAGGCACATCTGAACTAGATGGGACATCAGTTCTGCACCACCCGGTACAGATACTCCATACTGATGTGGAGCCAAGTAAGCAGCAATTTCTAACTTCATAGATTGTATGGCTAATTTTGCAATCAGGCGACGCAAACAATTTCCTACAGCAATGGGACGAACGCCTCTCTCGCCTTTCTTCAAAGCAATCAATCTGGCACCTGCAATGATTTTGACTACTGATTCAGGAAGACCACCAAAGAGACATAAGTTGCACAGCTGATGAAGGACATCAGCGGAGTAGGATGATTGCAAAAGCAGCTTGAAATGTTCGAACCGCCAGCCATCAAATCCTGCACTGGAACCGTTTGGGCAACCATTTAATATCTTGACAAATGATGACTGAGATATTTGTAGAGGCTCAACACTGTTGCAGTGATTCAGCGAACCAAGGTCAATTGGATGATGACAAGGGGGATGTAATTTCTCGAGTTGCTCCAACGTATCTTTTGTGTCTGGGGCCAGTCCAGATGATGTCAACAAATTGGCTGCTCTTGAAATTTCACCAGCTTTTACTTTGTTCCTAACAGCACTCTCTCTCTCTCTCTCTCTCTCTCTCTCTCTCTCTCTCTCTCTCTCTCTCTCTCTCTCTCTCTCTTGTTGAAAGGGTAACTGCATCGCAAAAATCAAAAATTCTTTTATGTTGAAAGTTAATAGTTCTATTTGCATACATGACAGGAAAAAAAGTTTTAGATTTTTAAGTTAAGTCTTCGCTGAGATATAGCACGTCAAAGTTGCTTCCGGTTCTTCAACTTCCGCTAACGCGTTATAACGGGCGTGGTGTAGTGTGACGTCACTGAGGGGAGACTCCACGTTAGCGTGTAGTGTAAACAAAGGATTTTGTGGCGAAAGAATGGTTCGGTGTTGCGTGGCTGCAGGATGCACCAATTCGCGCAAGTCATACGCAATCGCGTTTCGATTTCCGAAGGTCCTCAAGCTAAGAAAAGAGTGGGAATCGCAAAATATTAACGACAATTGCAGAGACGTTTGTGTCGTCCGGGCGACTGCTACTGAGTACAAAGCGTCTTACTGAGTGGACAGGAGTCTGCAGTAGTCACTCTTAACCTGATTGCTTCGAGATACGTACAGCCAGGTCTATTGAAGAGCTTGGTCTGGGTTGTAGAAGAGCGAAATCGAGGCCACCATTTTCCATCTACCTGCCTCCACGTTTCAAGGTCGCAGCAATCTGGAACCTTTGCAAAAGAAAAGGAGCACCGTAATTGAGAAGCGGGAAGGTAAGGAAGACTCTCGTGCAGGACTAAAGTACTGCAAAAAATGGCTAGAAGAGGTCAGATTCTCGATGACTCTAGATGACTCGCCTCTTGATCATCATGTGCAGTAAATGCAGTCGTATGCGTTACAGTATACTGTACAGTGAAGTCAAACCTCGTGTCAACGTGAATTCAACGTACGTACTTTAACGTATTTTATTCTCTTTCTCACGTACAGCACTAGAGTTTTGCATGAACTCACCAGTACACTGTGCCACTATTGTTGCTAGTATTCGACATTATTATCGTGTCATTATTTGAGACAACCTCAAATACGTTTTGACAGCACAGGCACTCCACACGAGTACGTATCCATCATGACCGCAGGTGAAACCTGTGGATGTTGTTTACTTACCCGGATGTCCATCGATTACGTTGCTAACTCCTACTTCTACTTGCAATGATGACAAACTATCGAGTAGCCTGTCCGCTTCCAAGGCAGCAGGCGATCTCAAAGCTTCAAAGGCATGGTCGCTGAACTCAAACCTGTGTGGTCTACTCACTACGTATACTTATTAATGGCTACCAGTAGATCTTCTTCATCCTGCGATTTATGCTATGACGAAACGGTATTATCACGTAAAAACCCACAGAGGACTCTTCAGAAGACTAGCTGTTGCTGCCGTCGCCTCCACCCTAGCAGCGTTGCCTTGGATATGAAGATTAGTCATTTTTACAGGCCGCTGACAATACAGACGCACACGCGTCTCCCCTCAGTGACGTCACACTACACCACGCCCGTTATCGAGAGTTGAAAAACCGGAAGCAACTTTGACGTGCTATATCTCAGGGAAGACTTAACTTAGAAATCTAATACTATTTTTTCTGTCATGTATGCAACTAGAACTATCAATTTCCAACATAAAACAATTTTTGATTTTTGCGTTGCAGTTAACCTTTAAGTTAATACATGAAGATCGGTGCCAATCGTTCTGACATCTGCTTTGGAAATAGGAAGACAAACTCCTGTCTTCTTATTAGCATCAGCAGTCTTGCTGATGCCAATATCGCAAGAAACGCGCTGAGAAGTTGGCGAAGTACAGTGACTTGATAGTGGAGGTAAGCCGCATGCGGGTCTGTGATGTGGCAGTGTCAGACAGTGGTTTTTAATTTTTTCTAAAGAACTTTGGGAGCGTTGGGCGTAATGCAGCACGCACATATTGCACGCAGTCTGGGCATCATCACACCCTGCAGCTCAACTGGTTTGCTATTACCGTACATTAATTTTTAGCAGCTCTCACTGTTGCTGTAGTCAGTTGTGAATGAGTGTGAGAAAAAGGTTTATTCCTAGTGAATTCGAATCTGTTATACTAAATATTGTAATTGACAATCCCCCCGCACATTGTACAGCAGAGAGAGTAACCGAAACCATGGCGTTCAGATTCATACGTCTGGGACCGTATATAGTTGCGCTAAATGGAATAGAACTGTGTTGGTCACTTGTCAACAGTTCTTTGAAGAGACAGCTGTCGTCGCCTCGTTAGTCTGAACTATTTGAACGTCCCATTAGCTAATGTACGAAGCGAACATGGTTACTGCTTGGTTACGTTCCTAGCTCAGTCTCGTGCAACTTAACTTAACCTTCCCTGTGCAAATAGCATCAAGATTGTAGAAAAATTATTACTGTCCCTAGTGGAGTACTCTCAACACTTGAGTGCCAACTAGTAGTAACAAATTAGTACAGACATGTTTTTTAAGTTGGTAATATTTTCTTAGGTTAAAACCAATACCAAATAGTATTGTTAAAGTTAATAAAAAGTTATTATAGCTGTTGTGCTGTCAATAATGACTGTGGTAATTTCTCACTGTTTGTTAGAAACAGATCATTTCACATGCGACGTACTGACATTAATGACCTAACTAGTAAACGTTGCCATTAATTAATTAAAGCAAAATGTAAGATACACAAGTACACGTAACGGTTCAGTTAATGGAACATGTCGGATAATCAGCTGACATATTTTGCATATACCTACACTAATTAAACCACGAGAATGTGATTGTACTTCAGGGCAAACTGTCTGCCAGTTTCCTTTCAAGTTCACCTAGTTCTCCAATAAATTCCATTGCTTCCAACAATCTAATGAGCGTAGCATCTTTCCCATCTCTCTTAATCCAGAGATCTATCATTGTATAGACTGTTTCACTTGGAATGTCAGTCTTGTGAGTTGTTGACAAGTCCTCGGCAGTGACACCCAACATCTAATGGCGTTTGAGCAGACAAACGAGAAACGTGAAAAGCAACATCACGAGGGATATCGCACGAACCACTTATGAAACCATGAAGTCTACCTTGCACAGCAGCATTTCTCCTGTTTGAATTCATAAAAGTAACATTACCACAGTCATAGCTTAACCGTTTGACGTATATACTCACAGTTTGTCAGCAAATTCAGACGACTGCAACCTAACGCTGTCTCGCCTACTCACTGCTACAAGTAGAAACATACACAATGCAAATTAAATGTCCATGCGTAAAAAGTAGATTTTCTTTTAACGAACATGCTGCAATCCAAATTAAAAATAAATTTAAGCATTAGTTAAAGTAGAATAGCACAATCAGGCCGTAACCTAACTGAGCACAGTCAAAATAGATGTCATCATATTTTATCTCACACTCACACACTTAAGTGCAAGTGCGCATGGAAACACACTGTAGATCAGAAACACCTTAATCAATGATTTGCAAATTTGTATTATATATATATATATATATGTATATGCATTCCGCGTCATAAAATTATAAGGACACTGCATCATAACCCAGTACAAACGTACGCGTTTATCATCTTCCAGCTAATAATAAAAGTAAAGAATCTTTACGAGCTAAAAGCAGATCCTACTAGCAGTGCAGAGCTAATGTTTATCATTGCTTAAAATTCAAAACCCCGTAAACCACACGGTGCTAGACAAAACGATCACGTGACTTCTCACGCTATTGTCGCGTACGCGTCTAGACGTGACACAACATTCTAACTGTTTAATAATATTTAGTTTGTCCACCTCTAGCTGATTTAATTAAAATTACGTAACGCGCAGCCCTGTTGACTAAAGTCTTTTGTTATGCGAGTGTCATGCCCAACAGAATGCAGCGCTTCAATATTTCCTCTGGCAATGGGCCTGAGCTGTTTTCCTCTTGGCATATTCTTGGCTAATTAGTAGTACTAAGACACGTACAAGCTCCTGAAAATACCTGGTAGTTCTTCTGATAGAAAGACGCTAGGGCAGCTTGCTGCGAAAAAACTGTTTGTTTGCCACTTTCTACGCCCAGGGTTAATTTGCAAGGATATACGTAATAATTTTATTTGTCTCAATTCAAGATGGTCAGATTCCTCGTTGCTTCTGTAACTGGTGTACAGGCTGCTTCTGTAACTGGTGTACGAACTCTCCTTCTGGGTTGCCAGGCGTACTCATTGCTTCCTTCTGCTTTAACTCTGTGGTATTCTTTTCGGCTGTTTCGTGTGCAAGCGCTAATTCATACGCCCTCTTGAATGTTAGCTCTTTTTCTGCCAGCAGCCGTCGCTGTATACGGTCATTCATTATTTCTATGACTACTCTCTGTTTGCGTTCACTGTGTATTATATTTACAAAAATCGCTATAACTCCTGTCTCCTTCGTCGGTAAGCAACGATCTTGGCATCATTCGAAAGTGCAAGAGTGCGGATTTCTTCTAAACATAGCATGTAAATAAGATACATTTAGGAGGATAAGGTTTTTGCATATCAAAGGCCATTAGTCTATTAGAACGTTATGGTTAGGATATGATTACAGATAAGTGGTCATGAAAGCAGATGCCATGTCAATTACTTCATTACTATTAATTACTCTAGTGCAAAGCTTCATGCGTTCAGCAACGCTTGGTCGTGTTTGTCTGGGCTTGGCTAGTCAATGTAACATCACTATCAACTTCCGTCACTTCGTAGTTGTCATCTATCTTATTTGTGATGTTATAGCTCTCCACGATTTTTTCCCGCATCCCGTCTTTTTTCTAGAAATTTTCTTCCTTTTTCTACGTGCTTTGCAGGTATTGTAAGTCACAGTAAAACACGTCCGTGTCAGTAACCGTAAATCCGGACTCACAGTAAACAAGCTATTGATGTCATAATCACTTAGTAGGTCACAGGCAATTAGTTAAGTGTTTCTAAACCAACACAGGTGCTTCATTACGTAGCTCCAGATTCGCAGTGAACGCGAACAGAGAGTAGTCTGTCTTGTAGCATATCACTAAGCACCGCCCCAAATTCGCAATGTTCACTGAGTCACTGCAGTTCTGCCGTGAATTTAGCGACCGACTCACTTTCCTGACGCGATAGAATGTTAAATCTAAATCGTTGTACCATTACTGATGGCTTCGGGTCGAAGTGTTCTGTCAACATCTGTAGTATTTCGTCGACTGACTTCTCTCTAGGCTCTAACGGAGCCACTAAACTTCGTAGAGTTCGATACGTGCGAGCTCCAATCACGCTTAATAGAATAGATCTTTGTCTATCAGCGTCGTCTACGCCATTCGCTGTGAAGTATTGTTCTAACCTTTCTGCGTAAAGTGACCATTCCGCTTTGATTCGTCAAACTCCGCTATTTGTTCGAATACTGCCGCCATCCTCGTTGCCAGATGTCACAAGTAACTGTGTCCTTAGCACACGCTCAGCCGGTCTTACTGTTAACTCAAGACGATCTATTTGAATAATGACTGGCTAGTCCTAGATGCCGGTCAATGACTGAACTAACACAATACAAGTTCCCGGATGTATATTCTACATCAAGTATAACAAAAATTTCCACCAATGGACTGTAAAGAGAGTGAATGAAAGCAGACAGTACCATCATATTATAACTAAAGTTACACACATGAGATCAGGAAAAGCAAATGAAAAAGAAAGAGTACGTAACGTCACTGTCAGATAATATGGCAGCCGTACTCTGAGAACATTAATTGGTTGAACAGTTGCTTGATGTAGTCCACCAACAGCTGCTGATCTTGCAGAAAACAGTGTTGTAAGACCAGTGCAGTTTAGGGTGCCTCACTATCCTAAATGTGTCACCACATTGACTGCATGCTGAGTGCCATTGCTACTTGTGGACGTTGTGTTGTTGCTTGTTATTACTTCTGCTTCTGTAGGAGACCGTTCTCTAGATGAAGCATTTTCTTTTCTCCAGCACATTCTCTGTCACTAGCCTAGAAGTGAAATTCAAAGCCCTGAAATGATACTGGCAAGTCAACTCTAGCCGTGCGATATTGATCATGCATGCACAGCTCTTCGATTCTTGAAACTTAATCACGCGGTCACAAAACTGCACACAAGCAACACCAGGAGCTTTGCGTTCACATCCTCGCAGACCACGTCTTTCTCTTGTGCTCTTATTTCTACACTCAGCCGTCACATGCATGCATGCACTCTCCCCCTCGGTAGTCTGCAACCAAGGAGCACAATGTGGCCATAATACGACAACAATTACAATGGTAACTAAACCTATACTTTGTCAGCTTTTAGATCAGCTATGTGTGTGTAGCTAGACACAGTAGCCATAATCGTCTCTCTCGAGGAAGCCATTTTGTTCTAGGCGTGGCCGGCAGCCTGCGCGCAAAACGCGCTTTCTACCCAAGGCAAAAGAATGCACATAAATCTAGACTGTGCTCCTTTAAGCTAAGTTTATCTCTAGGTATGTATAACCATGTGTCATTACTACCAAGTAACGTACATATCATAGTTAATTACCTGTTTGAAACGTAGTAAGGCTCAGTACAACTGCCATATCGTCGAGTGTAATTAATTGAAAATATATTAATTTACGAATATTACATCTAGAATACGAGCAGCCAATGCGCCTAGCAACACACCATTCCTACATCCGGGACACTTTAATCATTCGTCTCTTGTTCTTGGGTTTCATTGTGTTTCTTGACCTCTTGAGAGATTAGCGACGTTTTAGGTTGAAGGTAGTTGTGTAACGGATGTCATCTGTGTGCGAGAGTTACGCCTAATTAAGCTAGAGATAAACCTCGATCGTCCAGAGCCGTCTGACAAATTCGCGATGAAGGAAACAGGAGAACCTAGCTGGTTGGCAACGATTTCTTTTTGTAATGATAGGCTACGTACCAAGGAGCTGTATTTAAGTATAGACTCGCTTTTCTCTGACCTACTATCTTTTGCAGAGTGTAGATTATTAAAGTTTGCGTGGCCGTGGTACCAAATCGGCCCGTTTTCAAGTGGCAAAAAAGTGCCAATCAACTTAAAACATTAAATTCTTAGATGTGATAGTACTAAAAATTTGCCGGTTGTGGGGTGCAACGTGACTTGTCGCTTTTGAGGCATGGGCCCACGTACTAATAGGGCGCACCTCTTAGAGCCTCTGTAGACCTCAGAAAGTCTTTAATTAATGACGTCGTTTATGCTTCTTTTTTTAAGTTTCTCAGTTTCTGGTGTTATAGATATCGCTGAGTCTCATTTGTAAAACGTATATAAAAATGCTCAACAGATATGGCACAAGTATTTTAATAAGGTTGGGACGTATCTCCTCGGTCTACAGTTTGAAGAACTTCGAGTCGCCTTTTCGACCCCAGAGTTGTCAGAATTGGTTGAAACCCTTGAAGAATTGTTTAATGGATGTATGACATTGAAGCGGTCCGGGATCTGCATTGGCTAAGGCATCCTTGTAGATCTCGACGTGTTTCTTTACCATCTCGATAAATCTGCCGATGATAAGGATATTCTCAGCCTCCATTCGTATATTCTCGTCGGTCGTGAGATCTGCTCCTTAGAAAATACTGGCATGGAGAGCATCTAGCCTCAAGAGATGTCCTGTAGGCAGCAGGCTGCCTTCGACCTCTCTGACCACTTGCTCTGTTATTGTTTTACCGATGATTTTACCGGAGATCGATAACCAGCAATGCCATGTAGCAACATCATCAGGACTCAGAGGGCTGGGTGAGGCAACAGCGTTCTCCTGACTCAACTTTGTGTCTTTGACGGCGAAATTTGAAGCCCGGTTACCAGTTTATGTGAATACCCATGATACGGTTTCAGCTCATACCGTAGACTGCTCGCGAGGATACAACCTTGAATTGTTATTTATGTCTAGCCACATAATCAACTACCCGATTGATACAGCGAACGAGTTGTAGTGGGTGCTCTATAAATGTCGTATTGAATTCAGGTATAGTTCGTGGGCTGATCACGCAGAGCTGTTGTTTTCTGCACTTCCGCTCTCACTCTCGTACGAGGAAGGTTTTACTTCATAAAATAGTAGATAATGTGATGCTAAGACCGTTTCGACTTGTTGGCACTCACAAAAATGATCGGTTTACAACACCGAGTTCAAACGTTAGCGTGACGCCATAATGGGGTCTGGTACCCGAGCTGTTATTTTCAACAGAACCACTAAATCCCCTGTAGACTTCTGTACATCAGTTTTCTAAGCTTTTGAAAGTATTATATTACATTCTTTCATGTTCTGCTTGGTTTCCTGTTTGTCTAGGTACGTTTTACGCCTTTGTTGTCTGTAGATTTAAAAACCCGGATGTGCAGACATGCAACAAGTTAAAAAGCGTTCATCGGATGCTAAAACTACCATGAAAGCGGACAGTAACGATAACTCACCGAATAATGATTGCATTACTACTAGAACCCGGAAAAATGATGACGTAATCGTTTCTGCTTTGAACTCAACCGGCTACTACAACGTAAACCGGATGATGACTGCACGCAATTTGACGCGGATGATGATGACTCAACCGAATGATGACTAGGATTTGACCGGATGATGACTATGGCTAGTAATTAATTAATCAATAGGTAAAATAGATGATGGCTGCGCAAAATGGATGAAATGAACCAGACGTGCAATTGACCGACACCGTGTAAAGGAACGCATCTGTAGCACTAGACTCATACTAGCATCTAATTGTTGCAGTTGTTTGTTGTTGAAGTCTAGTTGGATCTCAGAAGAACAGGCTTTGTGTATAATATCTATTGAATTGGCTTTTATCAATTAATTAACTAACTAATTCAAGCAATGGTGTTCGAAAGAAGTGACGACAAAAGTCTTGTCTTTGAAGCTGTTGTTCCCGCTGCGAAGGTTCGTTGCTTAGATTGGAGAAGCTGCCTGTGTCAGTGTCAGAAAGAGGGTGGTGAATTAACAGCGTTGTAACAGCGCAGTTGGGCGACATTGCATGACACTGCGGAGGTGAGACAAGATGACACATACCTGTTTTTTGCGCAAGGAAGGCGTTACACGCGAGGATAATTCAAGAGGCTACTACCATCGTTTGTGTTATCAAAAGTACACAAACAATACAAACCTTAGACGTCTGCAGAAGAAAGAGCAAGACGAATCCGCACTTGCAACAACAACGCCTGCTGCAGAAAGTCAAGTGTGCACAAACCCATTGTCATCAACTGCAGTCACTGTTGATTAAGGATCTTCTTCGTCAGCACGAACCACTCGCCGATCATAAGCAAAGACCAATTTCTCGCTTTTTTACTGTGTCAGAAACCAAAAAATTGGACAAGCACAATTACAAATTTATCAGATTGCCAAATGGATAATTCTCCTGTTACATTTGTACAAGCAGCCAGATTACCCGATGACACAAGAATTTTTCTAGCAACGGAATGCGGAAACCTTGATTTTCATGCTGCCAAAGTGAAGTACCATGCAAGCTGTTATCGAAACTATACTTCAAAGAAGAATCTTGCTAGTGTAGTTAGAAGACACAATGCTTGCAAGTGGGAAGAAAGAAGTACTAGTACTGCTGGTGACATAACAGAGCGGACTCCTTTTGGCAAAGCCTTCTCAAGTCTAGTGCACTTATTAGAATCTAGAGTCATTTCTGGAAAAAGCACAGCTACAATGTCACAACTCCACGCTAAATTTCTAGAGCTTTTAGAGCAGTTTGATGAACTCAATCTGTCTTGCCGCAGAGAGAATTTGAAGAAAAGAGTGATCAAATAGTTTCAGAAAAGGCTAGAGTTTTGGAAACCAAAAAGTGCTAATAAAGCAGAAATCGCGTTCTCGTCTTCAATTGCGAAAGGAGATCCTACAAAGTGTTCCAACAAAAAAATGGCGATTCTAGCCATTTCTAGACTACGAGCTGTTTTTGCAGCTGTGTTAATCTCTAGCTAGCTAGCTAGACAATGCAGACAACAGTGAAAAAGCTCTCTAACTAATTAAAGACGACATCACTAGAAGAATTAAACAGCTTTTCTTGCTGTTTGAGAGTCAAATAAATTCTAGGCAATGCGACATCGTCTCGCTTCAAACAATACGGATGTCCCATATTAGATGCTGCGATCCTCCTCTTTTCCATCGAGAAGCGCGAAGCGACGAACTTGGCTCCAACATTGTAGGTAGAAGGGACGTGTTCCTCTTGACTGGATACCCGATCCATGATTAAGACGCTTTGTTCAACGAGAACTAGCGGCTCGGCTTTCCCTTAATAGATGGTTTTGTCCCATATTGGAGAATCAGACCCTTCCTCAAAAACGAGCCCGTAGCGATACGAAAATTAAACCGATTGGCTTGAATCTATCAGAAATTATCTAAGAATGATCAGATGTTTTTGATATAAAAAATGAAGCGGTAGCTTGCTTTGAAGCTTTGTGCCAGTGTCCCATATCTGAGAACAAGCTCCAATGCCCGGCTTCGCCCGGGCGACAACACATGGCAGGTGCTTCTCCTTTCAACTTCATAGCGCCGCAGTTGACACACACGCCTGTCATAGAGCCAATACAACACGAAAGTGGAGGAGAGACAGGTCGCCTTTATAGGTAGAGATTATAGCATTAATGACAGACAGACATGACAGACAGACAGACAGACAGACAGAAATTATACTACCATTGACAGACAGACAGACAGACAGACAGACAGGTGGCCTTTATAGGTAGACATTATAGCAGAAAGTATCTAAAAATGCGTTTGATGGTTGGAGAGGCAGAGGGGGTGTAGCCAGGTCACGTACAGTTTGTATAGAGAACCGTTTACTGTCACTAATTAGCCGTGGTATATGTGCTTTTACCGTTTAGTAGCAGCCAGACAGAATTCTCATTCATAGTTATATCCCGTTCAATGGCCGTTTCCAAAATCCCGTTG
This sequence comes from Corticium candelabrum, assembly GCF_963422355.1. Lineage (NCBI taxonomy): Eukaryota > Metazoa > Porifera > Homoscleromorpha > Homosclerophorida > Plakinidae > Corticium > Corticium candelabrum. The sequence goes on from NC_085085.1 coordinate 5,584,496, forward strand.
ACTGGATTAGCGATTGGTTGAAACCATTTCGACTTGGACGTTGCTGTCGTTGCGAGGACCAGGTGTATCGAACTTGGCATCTATTCGACACGTGTCCAGTTTCAAAACATCCCGTTGATTGGATTATTGATCCCCTTGAAGCCATTTCGACAGTCTCGTTGCGGAGAACAGCTGTGTCGAACCTGGTATCTATAATTTCGAGTGAATCCCGTAACGTGTAAGTCACGTGCAATACTTACCCGGATAATCCGTTCCCCGTATATAACGAATGCCGACTCTCGTCATTTCGACAGTCCCGCTGAACGTCGTCTCTTCGAAGACGTTGCTGGCGTTTTGGGGAACAGGTGCATCAAACACGGCAGCTCTTTGACGGTCGTAGACTGGCAAACGACAATGGGCGTATTTTTTCAAGACCCGGATATCAGCAAAAATATCTTCCGTTTCCCGGCGTCGCCCGCAATAAACGACATGCTTGGCGCGTACCGTCCGACGTTGGGAACGTGCAGTGTGAATTCGGCGGAGATACGATTCGGCGTTCCGGAGATATTTGCGCGCGAGCGGAAGCGAGTGCGATCGGCGGTAAATGGCGTCGTTGTGGAAGAAGTCAGGAAGACGATCACGGTCTCACTTTCGAGATTAATGAATTCGGAGTGCGCGAGCCACATTCGGCCGAGATCGGACTCGCCGTCTTTGAGAAACGTTCGTACGGACGGACACACAGACAGACAGCAAGACAGACAGACAGACAGACAGACAGACAGACAGACAGACAGACACCTCTCCTTTATATATATATATATATATATATATAGATGTCCCATATCAGATCCGAGACTCTACGTGCATAGGCAGATAGAGGGGAGCGGTTCTGGGGATCAGGACCCCTTCTTTTCAACGACACGTTTATGGAAACCGAAATATTTAAATCGAGGCCTTCTAGTCCCTAAAAGATGAGTTCTAACCACTGTATCGCTGGAAAGTTAGACTGACGCCTAAATGCCTGGACATCGATCCCGGATGCGGTAACCCGAATATTACTGCTGACTCGGACCTGCTGCGGCGCCATGACCGCTGAGAGCGTAAAAGAACTTGTAGTCGCCCTGAAAAGAGAGACAGTGCCTTCAAATGCCTGGAAGAGTTTGGAAGAACTTGGGAGCTTTGATAGATGTGGACAACCAGTTTCTCTAGATTGAAACAAATTTTGAAATAGATAAAATAGTACTAAGTCTGTATCCTGGAGACGCTGACCCAAATCCTTTGCCTCTGAAATTTAACGGCAATGGAAACTGTCTCTCTCGGTCTGCGTCTCTGAGCTTCTATAATGATCAAAGCAGACATATTGATCTCGGCCTAAGGACAGCAGCAGAACAATGTAAGAACAGTCGTCATTATGCTGAAGCTACTGTTCATCGCGCTTGCAGTTGCACAAATTCTACGCCGGCAACAGTCCTCCTGTCTTCTACATTGCAAAGAAGCACTAGTAATGTCTTTTCCAGAGCATTGGAGTCTTGTGTTTCATTAGAAGATGCTTATTTTCAAGCAGCGAAAGAAGAGATCAAAAGTACTTGCAACTCGGGATGGTATTCATCAGTTCTTAAGATACTTGGTTTGTATACAGCTGTTGGGACTACAATCAATTTAATTTATCTCATGTGCAACAAGGGAATTCGTTCGTTTCTGCACACAAAAGTTAATCTAATGGGTACTGAGAATGATAGCCGATATTCTATCAAGATGATGTGGTCTACAACGCAAAGAATGCCACCAGTGCTTGGTTTGAACCAAACCACTTTGTGCCCGTGCTTCCTCGTTTATCTGAATTTACGATTCCAACTCGTAAACTCAATTGTGTTAAAAACCTCAAGCCAACAGCAAACCTCAAGTCATTTCGGTGCAAGATTCAAAAGTTTTTCTTCTCTTCAGTTGATAATCTACGCCTTCCAGAAATACAGGCCAGAACTCTATGTGAGATATAAAAGGCATCAGCAAAGTAACCTGATCAATCTAACTATCACTCACCAAAATTTTTCTTTTCACAGCCAAGTGAATTACCACACCAAGACATTCTTAAGGAGGTACTAAAAGACGTTCTTCTGTTGCAGTCGAAGAACTGTCACAGTCAGAATATGGCAGCAAGCGACTTGCTGCAGCTGGTACGCTTCTAGACAATACAGACACTTCTTTCTTCTTCTTGAACGATAGTTCAACTTCACCCATGGCTGACGAGAGAAAGGTGGATTTAGACCAAGTAGCAAAAGCATTTTGTGAAGACAATGGTATCTGTCATTATTCTCTCAACTTAAGCGAGGTTTAATTCAGTTGTTTATAATTATAGCTGTTTTTGATGCTGGCGATATAGTTCTAGGTCACAAACAGCTTGCGAACTAATCGACGAGCATGAGTTATTCTGCTAGCTGAAGCATCATGTCATACCAGACCAAGAAATACATGCTAAATGGTGAAGCGGAAGGGGAAGAGGAAGAAAACATTGTCATTCCAAAGGACGTGGTTGGATAAATTTCGATGGCTGGCATACGGTCCACGTGCAGAAGGTGGTCTATGCAAGTTCTGCGTCCTCTTCCTATTGCTTGCAGCCGAACAGAGTGAAAATTTTGTTGTCAAGCCGTTCCGAAATCTTCAGAACGTTTTTGTGTTAAGGGAAAGCTGCAAACCCACGTGAATTTACAGTATCATAGAGATGCTGCAGTGCAAGCACAAGCTTTTGTTTTGACCTACCAAAATCCTAAAGAAAACATTGAACACTGTCTACTACAGCAGGCAAGAGAGCAATACCATAGCAACATTCATATCCTCGAAGCTATTGTAAAGACTGTCTTGTATTGTGGGAGGCAGAAAATTTCTCTTCGTGGTCATCGTGATGACTGGACATCTACCGCATCAAATCAGGGTAACCCTATTGAGCTACTTAAACTCATTGCAGAGTTTGATGGAGGCATTCGCATACACCTAGACGCTGGAAAGAAAAACCTGATGTACACTTTAAGAACAATACAAAATCAAGTCATTGACATCACTGGAAATATGATTTGTAAAAAGATCACAGCGCATATCAAGGAAACTGATGCGTTCGTCTCCATCATTGCAGACGAAGTGACTGAGAAGCATTCGAACAGAGAGATCATATCTTTGTGTCTACGCTTTGTGTTGTAGAAGAGTGACAAGTCTGTCATCAGAGAGGTATTTCATACTTTTGCTACCTTTCAAGAACAACAGGAGCTGCCATTGCTGCTGCTATTAAAGAAAATCTTAAGACTAGAGGTGTTGACATTACCAAAGCCGGAGGTCAGGCATATGATAGTGCATCAGCTATGTCATCGAACAGGGTTGGTGTTCCAGCTCGAATTCGTGACCTTGCACCCATGGCAGTTTATACCCACTGCAACAGCCATGTTTTAAACCTCAGTATCACAGATTGTTGCAAGTTTCCTGAAATTAGAAACATGATTGATACCATTAACTCTTTGTACCTCTTTTACAAGTTATCCTCAAAGAGGCAGAAGTTCTTTGAGTTGGTGCTAGATAGTCAGAGCACTGATAGAAGAAAAAGACATCTAAAAGGACTGTGCTAGACACATTGGGTTGAGAGTCACACCTATTTTTGAAACATTTGCTAAACTGTATGAGTGTGTCTGTACCTCTCTTGAGGCTATGTTGTACCGACATCTTCAACCTGAACTGGAGTTTGTAATATTTGTGCAGGGGCGTCGGAAGCAAATTTAAAGTGGTCCGGCCTAACGCGCGCTAGGTGGGCGTGATCATATAACGGTTAACGCACGCTAAACATTTCTCTAAAAGCTTGAATACCATACAGAGAACGCAAGATTAACACTTAGTAACTACTAGAACAACATGTGTCAAACCTTACAAGGCTATTTCTGTACGTAAATCTACATTGAGCCAAAAATGTTTCTTCTGTGTTCTGATTCCCTACAGAAATCATCTATGCATAGTTCTAGATCAAGACTATCACATGCTTCTTTGTGCCCATGCAACATTAAAAGGTGATTTAACCTTGCCTGTGTCATAGTGCACCGAAGGTATGTTTTAACAATGCGGAGAGCTGAGAACGTTCTTTCACTAGTTGCATTTGTTGCAGGAACAACAAGGATCAAGCGTATAAGTTTGACCACCTCAGACAACAGCAGTTGGCGGGTTTCCCTAGTGACTTAACATAGTCCACAACATCCATCAGGGCTGGTGTGACTGCCGTTTCTCTAAAGTGAGAATACAGTATCAATAGCTGCGTCTGGAGGATATTGCTGTCAAAGTCTGTGCAGTACAACTCCTGTATGCTAGACAGGTCATCCGTATAGCTCTCTCCAGCAGCACCCTTCAGAAGTGTGCATTCAAGCTTGCTGTATATCTTATAGTGTGGCTGGTCAAATCTGCTTTTGATAGACTGAATTGCCATATCGAAAGCGGAAAAATACATAACCCGGTAATGATCTTCTATACATGTTGCGAAGTGTCCCGAACTTCCTTCATCATATCGGCAAGGACGCTTCCTTTTCCGAGGAAGGGAAGGCTCTGCAACATCTTCTTTGCTTTGTTTCTCTATCAACTTTTCCCAGAAATTTGAGAATTCAGCTTCTGTACGCATTAGTGCAAGAGATTTGATGGTAAGTTCTGCTAACACTTGACCTTGTGCAGCAGACATCTTCTTGTGCTGAAGAGCTTTGCTCAGATTGTCAACCAACTTCAAGACTTTTTCTCCTAATGCTACTCCAAAGAGAAAGTCAAATGAAGAAAACTGAGCAGCAACACCAGTACACCGAGCAGACATCTCTGGGTCTCGTTTTGCCATATCTGCAAAACTGTCTAAGCTGGATTGGATGACCGAAAATTTTTGCATAACACTCTGTAGAGAAGCTGCTCGAACGGTCCATCTCGTAGGGCATAGTGTCCTAAATCCAGGGTCTTGAGGAGCCATCTCAGCTTGAAGTCGCTTGTACTCAGACTTTCTTTTTGCTGAGTACTTGAGAAGTTTTGACAGTTCAAATGTTGTGTCAAGGGCATATTTGATAGGAATTATGTCTTTGATGGTGTCTTGGCAGGCTAAATTGAGGCTATGACCATAGCAGTGAGTGAACAATGCTCGTGGTTCATCTTGAGTGAGTTGAGCAGCAACTCCTGATAGACATCCTTTCATCACAGCTGCACCATCATAGCACTGACCACGACAGTTGGTCAGACTAAGGTTCATACGAACAAGAACATCCCTGATAATTGCTACAATGGACTTAGCATCAGTTGAAGCAGTGATGTGCAGCCCAATAAAATCCTCATGAGGCTCTAGGTCTTCATCCACCCATCGTAGAACTATTACAACCTGCTCCTGGGTACTTGCGTCAGTGGTTTCGTCTACCATAATGGTGTATGGTGTGCCTTCAAGTTTGGCTGAGACATCTCGAAGAATTCGAAGTGACATCACCTTCAGCAGCTCATTCTGTATGTCTGCACTTGTGTACTTATTTGTCTTTTTCTGCAACCAATCGGAGAGATCTGTAGAAAGCTCACAAAAAAGACGAAGGAGCTGTGACAAATTGCTATCAATCTCTTTGGTGAGGGCGGAACCGCGGAGGGCAATACCTTGACGTGCCAGGAACCTCAGCGCCCTGAGAATGCGAAGGAGGCTGGCCCGGTTTCTCTTTCTGTCTTCAACCAATTGAGTTCTTAGTAGTTCACCAACGTGCTTTGTTGTGGCAGGTAGCGTGATCAGTGACTCAACCGCTTCTCTGTGGCAGTCTGATTTCGCGTGTGAACGAAATAAGCGGGTGGCATCATTCCAGTTTTGAACTCCGCGATAGATGAATGCCTGCTCAGCAGTCTTGCATTTCAGCTTGCCAGACTTCGCAGCCTTCACACAGACGTGACAGAACACTTTCTCAACGGAGTCGTGCCAATGAAGCCAAGGCCAGTTGTCGAACCAAGCAGCTTGAAATGATCTTGATTTGGGGGCTTTTTTCCCAAACGAAACTTTTGGAAATGAAGCACGGCGAGGCTGACAGGGCTGATCACCGACATCTGGAATCCCGTCAATCTGCATATATAGCACACGGAAATGGTTAGCGTGCGCTCTATCTACCGCTGCCGTGTCCTCGCGTTGCCAGCCTCATCTTTGTGACTGAGCGTAAATTTATAAATTACCGCCTGAAAATCTAGCTGTACAGAATGCTAACGTAACTAGAAATATATTACTTATTTAATCAGTTAACTCTAAACCGGAAGTATACGCTAATGGCCGACTGGCAAAAGTCCATTTTTCGAAAAGTGGTACGGCCATGGCCGTGCGGCCGACCCCCTTCCGACGCCCCTGATATACATTATGTACAAACACTTCATACGCAACTACTTACACCACACTCCTGTTCTGCCTTTACTTTAGTAAGTGGTGCAGGCCACACACACACAAAAACACACACACACACACACACACACACACACACACAGACACACACACACAAACACACACACACACACACACACACACACAAACACACACACACACACACACACACACACACACACACACACACACACACACACACACACACACACAACCACTACCACCACCAGAGTGAAATATAAGAAAAACTTTTTGATCTGACATGATGTCGTGGCAACACTGCATGAGTTTGACCAGATATTCCTAATTACCCGAGGCCCGGATTTCCGGGTGGAGGGTATAGTAGTCGTTCGATGTACGTTCGAGCCGAAGACCCATCGACCGTATATATGGTTGGTTAGCGGAGATGCAAATGAAGCTATTCCGACCAATAGACGAGAATTGGTGTCATTACTGACCAATAGACGAACGTGATGTCATCATGAGGCTCCACCTCGCTTTGTTTGGTAGCTGCTAACGAGAATTCGGCCATCGGGCGTCCGTCCTGTACATGGTGTTTAGTCCTTTGCTTTAAGGGTTTAGCACATACATTTGTACGTGTATGTTTCCCCAACAACAACCAGGGCGAGGTGTGTAGCTGTACATGATTGTAACATTTTGCTTGTTTCACAGGGTTTCTGCATAGTGGTTCTGCAGTCGGCCAGCTTGAATTTTCGGTGTGCGTGGCTGAGCGGCCGTGGTGTTGTTGCAAAGATCACTAGTGTCGTCTTCAACAGAAATTTGGTGTTTGACGGGAATTTGCGAAGGAGAACGTGCATTGTCCATGACAGCGTCTGTTTGTGGAACAAAGCGGCTCGGCCGACCTGTAAGTACGCTAGTGCGTCACTATTCATTTCTGTTTTACGGTATCCAAAGTCAGAGCGAACAGACGCCTAGCTAATCTACATGTGCACATGCATGTTTTCCCGCATTGATGTTTGTTTTGGCTCTGGGGTCACCTCATTACAACAGTAGGCGACGTCTAGCTAGAGAAGCGGCACAAGCAACAAGACGCCTAGGAAAGCTGCACAAAGAACGAGACTTTAACCTTCTTGTGAGCTGGAAAATTGGTGGTGAGCTGCTTGTTTGGTCTCCATTTGTAACCTAGGTTTCCCACCAACAAACAGAACAATGATCACGCCCGTTACTTCATCACGTAAGGCGAAGATTGCCAGCCGGCCTAGCGTCGAGGCTCTTCGACTTGTAACATTTGGCTTGTTCCATCATTTGGAAACAACTACATTTGTAACATGCATTTAAAAACAACGCCTAGCTAATGTAGCTGCATTTGTAACGTTCCCACATCTAATTTTGTTTTGGCTCTGGTACCTATGCCACGCCTAATTAGCTAAAGCCGGCCATAGTTACGACCTCAAAAGCTGCACAAACGACCTCAAAAGCTGCACAAACAATCACCTGCACAAAGAACCGACGAGCGAAGGTTGTAAAAATAGAAGCGAGGTCCTACGGGACGTTGGCTGACGAACTGCGTAGCTACCCGTTGTACACGGTAGCAGCCAGTCACGTGACTTACCTCAAGCTCGACCTGTGACCATTTCAATAATGCTTCTTATTTATTACCCACATCATATCATTCTGTCATACGATTTTGTCATAGCGCGATCAATTTACCTTCAAGGTGCATACCGGTTGAGGGTTTGCACTTCAAGTGCTTCTTCATTTAGTTAGTAATAAGACCTTATCATTAGCATCGCCTACATACTTGGATTACTTCCCGTCGGTTCTCTGACTAGAAGAGTACAAGAACACCGACCAACTTTCGTGTCGAACAGGTAGCCATGCAACCATACAGATGGAACGCACAACAGAACAACAAAGTTAGGCTAATTATTAGCTACTGCTACGTACACGTACAAGCCGCTGCAATTAGAAATATTTTGGCTCCCGCCCACTATTCGTTACCAGCTGGTGGTACCAGGCGGATGAGATGTTGCGTCATAGTGTAGTGTGTACACATAGTTTGTGAGATCGAGATGCGTCGTCGTGCTTTCCTGCTTGAAGGAGCAGCGCTTTTGGTAAGAAAACGAGTGATTTGCAGTCAAAATTCCATTCTTCATTTACCTCTGTTTCGTACGGCACTGCAGGGTCTGCTACAACAACATTTTATTTCATGTCTGGGATCTGAAAGCTCTGACTGTATCGTCACACAGCTGTTTGATACGGTACAGCAGACTATCATGTGCTTTTTTCATCGTCTGAGCTATTAATTCATACATTTATCGTTGCTATCTACAGGTGAGCGCTCTTTCACGAACAATGGAGGTAAGCAGAATAAACTCTGTACAACAGTAGAGTCCCGGATCAATATATGGGACGTTCTCAATATGGGACACTGCTTCAAAAGACAAAACCTTCTAAGTTGCTAGTTTTCGCTGAACAAAGTGTCTTAGTCATGGATAGGTTAGTCAGTCAAGAGAGGCACGTGTCTTCTTTTTTTTAATTGATGTTGGAACCAAGTTTGCGCTTCTCGTCTGTACAGTACGTTGAGAGAGGACAGAAAGGGGCGGGTCGCATCATATAGTCGGGGACATCCGTATTGTTTGAAGCGATACAATGTCGCGTTTGTTTGTCTAGTAAATATAGCTATAGAGTTTAGTTGACTAACAAAAAGTAAGACAAAGCTGTTTATTTCTTCTAGTGACTAATCAAGTCCACTGTACTCAGTTACAGATCTAGAGCTTTTGCACTGTTGTACTCGTCTGCATTCTACCTAGAACCCAACTGAAAAACAGCTCGTAGTCTAGAGATGACTAGAATCACCATATTTGTGTTCAAACACTTTGTAGCATCTCTTGGTGGCATAAAAAACACTGGATTCTTGGTAAAACCAATCGAATGTGGGTGAAGCCATATATATATATATATATATATATATATATATATGCACTAGCTGTAATGAAGTACGTGTTTATCTAAAGCTCAGTTCCTCATTCACGTAGTAAGTGCATGTTTTTAGCAAGGTCTGGACTGAAGATTTGTGCAACTCTAAGTCGCTTGGACTCTTTACTAGCTTAGTTAAGATAATTCTAAATTATTCATGCATGAGATCTGCGCATTGTTTGAAGTGCAAGAAGAAATGGCCGTGCTGAGTGCAGTACCTGGTAATTATAAACAGTGTACATGAAAATGACTAGCCTCGTCCCCAGAGTCTCTCGCGCTAGTCTTGTCCGGTGCCCGTATGACAATTCCAGACGCCTGTAATTGTTATGCGGGTACTGGACAAGACTAGAGCGAGAGAGTCTGGGGACGAGGCTAGAAATGACCATGCAGAAAGGCAAAGATAACGAGGACAACGCGAGCTTAGCACTTTAGTATCTATCTATCTATCTATCTATCTATCTATCTATCTATCTATCTATATATATATATATATATATATATATATATATATACCGTATTAGCTCGCCTAGAAGGGCAGGGGCACTTATTGGAACATTTGGTACTATGTGTCTTTGTACAGTGTGGTTAGGGAATAGGGAAGAAGCCATGGAAGATCACAGACAAAGGAAAACATCACTGATAGCTACAGTTCTGATAAAAGTTTGCAACTTTCCTAAGTGATGCAGAGAGCAGTTGTCACTGAAAATATTTGCAAAGGAAGCAGCCAAATCAGAATAAAAAATATGGCTATCAGTGATGTCTTCTTGCATCTGCAATCCTTTCTCTGTTAGTTTTCCCAACAACAGAGAAAGTTTTCTATGCAACCGAGAGATGCTACAAAGTGTTAGACCACAAAAATGGTGATTCTAGTCATCTCTAGACTACGAGCTGTTATTGCAGCTGGTTTTTTTAGCAAGCTAGATAATGCAGACAACAGCTACAGTGTATATAATTAATATAAAAAGCTTTCTACCTGAGTCTAGAGGACTTGATTATTCACTAGAAGCAATAAACAGCTTTGTCTTCCTTTTTGAAAGTCAAATAAATTCTAGGCAACGCGACATTGTCTCGCTTCAAACAATTAATACGGGTTTCCCATATTAGATTCTGTGACCCGTCTCTTTTCCATCGTCTCTATAGAGAGGAGAAGCACGAGGTGACGATCTTAGCTCCAACATTGACGGTATAGAGTACCCCTCTTCACTGAATATCCGATTCTTAAGACATTTGTTCAGCGGGAGCTAGCAGCTGTCTCATATTAGTGTATCGTATATATGTTACTCTCTTGGTATACACCTTACTCTATTGTATACATGCAGCACTACTGATGTTGTGTTCATCACTCTCTTCTCTACAGTCAGTGTTCAATATCAATAACTCTTTATTAATTACCATACATCCTTCTTTCTTTAAAAAAACGAAGTAAACCAAAGTATATGTTACTTAGTGACATAATCCTTCAAATAGGAGGTCTGGTTGTTCTTTCGCTCCTGGTGGTGGTAGGCTTCTGTTGTAATTGTGGTCTTGGTTGTTCAATGATAGACGCGGTAATTGGAATATATTTGGTTACTGCATCTGATAGTTTTCGTGTTACTGGTGTATCAGCTGTGCTAGTGTCTTGATCTTTTGCTGTGGTTCGTAGTTGTCTTCTATTTTGTCGTAGATAAGTTCCACCTTTTGTTTCAACTTTGTACGATCTTATTCCCACTTGCTTAGTCACCATTGCTTTTCCCATGTCTTGTGTTGTCCATGTGGGTGTATTCTCACTACCTGCGTCGGTTTCAATTGTTGCAAATTGTTACTCCCTTTGTTATAGTAATTAATGTGCTTGTTTCAATTTTTGTCGTCTAATAGCTTCCGATTCATCATGAATTTCAGGTCTCAACAAACTAGTTGTGGTTGGTAATCTCGCTTTTGTTCGTCTTCCCATTAGTCTCTGCGCATGGGCTTGATTGTAAACCTTCCGTTGGAGTATTTCTATAATCTAATAGACATAACCATGTGCATGAATCACTGCCTGTTGCAGCGGCTTTCTTCATCATTCTTTTGACTGTCTTGATCAACCCTTCCACCTTGCCATTGGATTGGGAATAGTATGGGCTTGTGACTGCCTGTTGAAACGACCAATTCCTGGAAAATTCAGCGAATTCCTGAGAGAATATTGCAGTCCATTATCGCTGACAACTATGTCAGAGATGCCATATGGTGAGAAGTGTCTCTTCAAACATTTGATGACTTCTTTTGAAGTGGCCTTTTCAGGCGATCGACTTCCACAAAAGAACTATAATAGTCGATCCACAGTCATCAGGTAATCATAATCTTGAAAATGGAAAATATCAGTCCCAACTTTTGCCCATGGTCTTAGAGGAAAAGTGTGACTAATCAAAGACATCCTGTTGAGGCGGAGTCAGCGTAAGAGTAAGGCATTCATCATCTTCTTCGCTTTCATCTTTGTTGGTAGCTACATGTATTCGCTGTCATGTGTCTCTCTGACGGTTTGGTCTACACTTCCGAGCAAAATGATTTCTCTTGTGGCAATATGTGCATTCTTTTCCGTATGCAGGACACTTGTCTGCACCTCGTTCGTGTTTCAAACCACAATAATGACACTCTAGCTGGTTTGGGCGTGTTCTGACTCTTATCCGTGAGAGCCTGCTGTGTTTGTTTACGTTCCTTGTCTGATTACTTCCTCGAGTTCTCAGGCTTTGTTCGTCGTTTACTCACGGAATGTACCAACTCTTCTCCGGTCATCACTTTTTCTGCTGTGTGGTGGCTTCGTAGGCTCTACACATGTCTAGGCATTCAGCTAGTGTCAAACCTTTCTTTGTAATAGATGCTTCCGTAGCACATTCGGTTTTACTCCGTAGACACAATCTGATCTCTCAAACGTTCATCTGCATCTGTTCCAAAGGAGCATGTGGGAGCAATTAAGAGTTCTCAAAGCAGTAACATACTGATCAATCGTCTCGTTGTCCTCTTGCTGCCTCTTCTGGAAATTGTAGCGCTCGTATATACACCATGTATTGTACAAGTCCAAAACATTTTGAGAAAATGATGGGTATGGAGGGATGGGTATGTACTTATGTCATTTATGCCCACCTCGTACATCACATTCACAACTGCTGCAAGCGATATAGGTAAAAAGATTGTGATGTAGGAGATGGGCATAAATGACATAAGTGCATACCCATCTCTACATACCCATCATTTTCTCAAAATGTTTTTGGACTTGCTTCATATATTTTTAGCTATGTTAAAAGTATAATACGCGAGCACGTGTGTGTATATATCTCAAAATGTTTTTAGACTAGTGTAGTTTGAAATGGAAATGACAGTCCTAGTAAACGTGTGCAGCTCGGCCGGGATTTCAATCTTTGATTGCATCTCTAGACAACTCCCACGTTACGCTCAACATACACGGAAGTACGTAGCAGCTGACCGATGTACGTAATAACACTGATTGCATCTAAAAGCAACTCCCAATACGTAGGGTTCTACGGAAGAGATACACGCTTACATGCACAGAGTCAGACAGGACGCCGCGCAGTTGAACATAGTGGTACTGTACATGTTCAACTACACGCAACTGTAAGCAGCATGTAGAAGCAGGTGGAAGTAGCAGCTAGGCTTCCAAACGGTAGTCACATGTACACACGTGACCGGAACAACATGGCGTTGTGGGAAGCAGTACGTGGAATTGCATGGCAGCAGTTGCCTGATACAAGGTGACTTTGCACATTTCTAGCTGTTGGGTCAGTGCAATTCTTCGGACAAGAGCGAATCGTTTGGTGTGACTCTCGTCGTTGTAGCTGCTTCGAGTGAGGCGCTAGCCTGGCTGACAAAAGTGAAATGTGAAATGTGAAAGAATAAATCGGGTTTTTTTACTTGCCGATAGCTGGCTTCTGAGGCGCTTAGTGTTAGCGGTGATAGTCAGGCTACCATTAGGAACGTTTGAAGTTGAGCGCTACGTGAATCCGAGATATGTAATGAGTTCTGAGAGATCCGGTTCGGATGCGTTTCGATACTTTTGTATGGGCCGCCATTTTAGATTCTTCGCATCCCTACATAGGGAGTGCTACCGCACTCCCCGATATGTGTTACTCTCTTGGTATACACCTTACTTTATTGTATACAGCACTACTGACGTTGTGTTCGCACACTCTGTTCTCTACAGCCAGTGTTCGATATCAATAACTCTTTACTAATTATTATACAATTAGGTAGTTTAGTTCCATATTGGAGAATCAGACCCTTCCTAAAAAAAGAGCTTGTGGCAGTATGAAAATTAAACTGATTAGCTTGAATCTACCAGAAATGATTTATAAATGATCAGTTCTTACTTTGACATAAAATTTAAAAGAGGTGTAGCTTGCTTTGAACCTTTGTGCCAGTGCCCCATATTTGAGAGCGTCCCATATTAGATCCGGAACTCTCTATGAGACTTCAATAACGATCGAACGATGGTGTACAGAGTTGTGTGTGTGTGTGTGTGTGTGTGTGTGTGTGTGTGTGTGTGTGTGTGTGTGTGTGTGTGTGTGTGTGTGTGTGTGTGTGTGTGTGTGTGTGTGTGTGTGTGTGTGTGTGTGTGTGTGTGTGTGTGTGTGTGTGTGAAAGTCCTCTCTCTGAACCCCCAAGAGAGTACCCCACGGGACCTTGTATTTCTGGTAGTTCCCTTGCTCGGGAGAGAAAATACATGCTAACTTCAACCATTGGCAAGTTGAAGATGGTGAGAGGTTAGGGTGCGCTAGCCTAGCAAGCTGGTCACTTAAAACATATGTTGCTACTAAACGCAGAATAGAGCGCGTTCCTCCGCGTGTGGACAAAAGTAGGGGTGGCGCTGGGGAAAGAGCCAGTGACGCCAGGAATAGAACTGGGCTCCGAAGATTGAGAGGCAACTCGGCAATCAAGGAGCTGTGCTCACGGGAAGGGGTTATTGAGGGCTCTCCGACTGCCCCTAATAACTCAGTTTGTAGTCGAACTGCTATCCAATCTGCTTCTGGTACCACAATAACATGGTCTGGTCATTCCATGAGATGTCCTATTCTGGATTGCTCTAGTGTATTGTCATCAGTAAATTTCACGAGAAACCATGTAAAGAAATTTCATCATATATGCAATATAATAGTAAAGAATAGTTGCAAGTCAAGTTTACACTACCCTTCAACTGTTAGCTTAAGCTCTTCCATTTATCATAAGCGGAAAGAAATAAATGACGTGATGTGGAAAAATAATCAATTGCTCAAGTTCGGTGTGTGGAATGTTCGAACATTAAAGGGTGTGGGCAGAACTGACCTTCTTGCCAAAGAGTTGATTACAACTGATATTACATTATGTGGCATTACTGAAACTCACTTACCTGGCGCAGGCATGATGGGTTTAGATGAAGACTCCTGCTATCGTCTGTTGTTTTCTGGACCACCTGAGCTAGCTTCCAGAGGTGTTGGTCTAGTGGTCGGACATAATATGATAAAGTCACTCAAATCGTTTGATTCTATCTCAGATAGAAAATTGCGTGCTGACTTTCTCACTGACAAAGAAATTTTGAATGTCATTGTTGGTTACGCTCCAACAGAACAATGCGAAGAGGTAGTTAAAGATGAATTTTATCAACAACTTGATGTTGCTATGCATAAGACAGGTTCGCTTGTTGTTGTGTTGGGTGACTTTAATGCTAGACTTGGAAAGGCAGTTTCAAAAGTTGTTGGTCAGTTTGGTTTATCAAAGTCAACCAGTGACAATAGTGTTAGACTGATAGAATTTTGTCAAGCACATAACCTGGGAATCACAAACACTTTTTTTCAGCATAAGAATATACACACTGCCACTTGGTATCCTCCTTATCCCAAATTACAACCAAGTCTAAAAGACTACGTTTTGGTAAAGCAGTCTATGCAAAAAATGGTACATGATGCAAGAGTACGACGAGGACCAAATTTTGACAGTGACCACAAACTTGTTTGTAGTAAGATGGTACTGAAACTTCAGAAGCCATGTGGGAAAAGACAAGTGAAAACCTTTGCACAAGACGTATTCAGTGATCCTATTGCTCTAGTCAAATATCGACATAACGTCATGACTAGATTCACACAAAGATTATCTCCTGAGACTGAAGCTATGTAGTCTGATTTTGTAGTGCGATTATGAACTCTGCAAAAGAACACCTTACTGTTGTTCAAACCAGGAAGAATAGATGGACTTCTGAGCGTACAGTACATTTGATAGCTAAGAAACGTGAGGCTCACATCGCTTGGATGAGATGTCAGGAACACGAGATGACTAGGAAACATTATTTTAGTTTATGCTAACAAGTGAAACAAGCTGTTCGACAAGGCAAGGAAGAATGGTTGCATGAACAAGCATCTGATTTAGAATATGACTTGAAACACCACAATTATTATAAATTTTTTAGGAAGCTCAAAAACTTTGATCACGTACCCATTCAACCTGCCTCAGTAATTTTAGATGAGCATGGTCAGAAACTACTTTGTACCGACGATCAGTTAGATAGTTGGAAGAGACAATTTGCCTCGGTATTAAATGTTAGACGTCCTATTGCAATAGACTCTGGAATGGTTGTACGCTCTGTTGGGTCTGGTGTTCCACTCAGTAAAGAAGAAATCACCAATGCTATTAAAAAGTTAAAAAATAATAGAGCATCTGGTAATGATAGAATAGCAGCTGAATTACTGAAAGCTGGGTCGGCGGAGCTTTTTGATTGGCTATCTGAGCTTCTTCAACAAGTTTGGTCTTCAGGAAGAGTGCCACAGGATTGGAAAGATTCAGTTCTTATCCCTGTTTTCAAGAAATATGACAGACTAATATGCGACAACTATCGTGGTATTTCATTACTCAGTGTACCTGGGAAAGGTATTAGCAAATATTCTTCTGGAACGACTTAAACAGTCAGTTGAAACTCTACTACTAGAAGCTCAATGTGGTTTTCGGCCGGGTAGAAGAACAATTGATCAAATATAGTTGGTTCGTCAGTTAATTGAAAGTCCATTGAACGTTAGTGTGCTGTCCATATTGGTTTTGTTGATCTGGAAAAAGCTTTTGACTCCGTACCTAGAGAAATTCTCAGACTACTTTTGAAAGAGAGAGGAGTTGTCAATTGATTGTTGACATTTACGATGGACCATATTGTGTTGTCAAATCTAGTGGTGAGAAGTCATCAATATTTGAAGTTACAACTGTTGTACGTCAGGGTTGTGCTATGTCTTCTATATATTATTTAATCTCGTCATGGACAACATTGTATGTGAAGCACTAAACAAAGCTAGCGTTGGCGGAGTAGAAATTGAATACAGGAAAGAGGGAAGTCTCTACATGAACTACAGAGTCAAAGCTCAAGGAACTAGTGTCATTAAAGCTGCTATGTATGCTGATGATTTAGCTTTAATTGGGAAGACCTTGGGTAAACTACAAAAGTTAATAGACGGTCTACATGAGTCCTGCTGTAAATGGGGAATGAAGACCAGCATCAAGAAACAAAAGTTTTGAGCAGGCACGTATTCTTCTTGACGGTTCTGTTCTTGAAAACGTTACAGAGTGTACTTACTTGGGAAGTATCATAAGCCAAGATGGTGGATGCATTGCTGAAATTGATGCTCGTATAAGCAGAGCAAGTAAAGTTTTTGGTTCCTGGAAGGAAAGGGTATTTACCAACAGGCAGTTTTCAATCTCCACAAAGATGAAAATTTTTCGTGCTTTGGTGAGACCTGTTTTGCTATATGGATGTGAGACTTGGTCCGTTACACAACCAAACTTGCAAAGCTTAAATACATTCCACATGCGGTGCATTCGATCGATTTTTAGTGTCTTAAGATGGAATAAAATCAAGAATTCAGACAATTTAGAACGAGCGTGTGAAGACCCTATTGCTATGGCAATACAGAAACAACGATTGCAACGGCTGGGCCATCTGCTACGCATGAGTGACAATCGTCTCCAAAAGCAACTACTTCGCAGCAGACTTAGTAATGCAACAAGACCAACACATGGGCCTAAACAGAGATGGATAGATGTTGTCACAAGAGACCTCAGATCATTACATATCAGTCTTCGTGATGCTGATGATCGTGCTGCTTGGAAAAGCGCTATTACGCTGCGTTGCCAAAACCCATAGTGGGTATGGTGGAATCAAGGTTCAAGGTGTGTGTGTGTGTGTGTGTGTGTGTGTGTGTGTGTGTGTGTGTGTGTGTGTGTGTGTTTGCGCGTGCTATAGCTGATTTGAATAGGGAATCATCCAATAGTGTACATCCAGGACCCATCAATGGTGCAATCTAGGTCAAGTCAGTGGTGATCGAGCTTACAATAGTTTCCTTGGTCATGAAAACTTACACACAATTATCTTTCTCGACTCACGAAAATAAATGAGTACCAGGTCATTGGCTTTTTTAGTTTCGCGTAGCCAAAGTATGTACCAATGCATGTAGCCAAAGGAAGTACTTGACACAGCGGAAATGGTCTGGCTACGCGAGCGACAGGTTATGGACTCGGAGAATGACTGATGGGCCTTCATTCCTACCATAAAGTGTCTGGCTACGCGAGACTATGACTTGAGTGGCCACAAATTCTGGCTTGGCAAATATTACATCCTGAGGTACGTTTGCCTTGCTGTCCAGTCTCAGAGCTGCGCTATAGCATGTGCCCTTGGATTCATGCTCCAACCGTCAGGGCTGGCCCAGATACTTCACAGGACCCTCTCTCTGATTTATGGAAGCTATCTTCAGAACTACAGGCGTGAAGACATTACCATTAAAGTCTATTGTGTGGTGGTGGTAGTGGTGGTGGTGGTGGTGGTGGTGGTGGTGGTGGTGGTGGTGGTGGTGGTAGTGGTGGTGGTGGTGGTGGTGGTGGTGGTGGTGGTGGTGGTGGTGGTGGTAGTGGTGGTGGTGGTGGTGGTGGTGGTGGTGGTGGTGGTGGTGGTGTGTGTGTGTGTGTGTGTGTGTGTGTGTGTGTGTGTGTGTGTGTGTCGTATGTTATATTGAAGTGACCAGCGTTGTGCGATTAAATCGATTATTCGATTTATCGATTGCTTGTGACGCATCGATAAGGCATTGATGGCCGGGGAACTCCCTATCGATTAATCGGGCATGCGCATTCAGTCGTCACGTGTAGGTCGTTTGCTCAGTGCAGTGTCTGTTAGTCTTGACTTCAAATGAGTGTAAGGGAAGTACCAGACAGAAATTACTTGAAAGAAGCGGGTCTCCTGCCTCCTAGGCAGTGCTCTTCCGAAGTTTGGCGGTACTTTGGCTTCCGTGGTGAAAACGGGAAGATTGAGGATCCGAAACACGTAATAGATCTTGCAGCATGTCTGGCGGTACTCTTCGCCATTGCAGTTTTGGCTTCGCTCTGTCTATAGGTTGTATGCACCATCAACAAATGCGGCGCCGTTCTGAAGTACTGTGGTAACACCACCAACCTGGCCGCTCACATGAAATCTCGTCACCCGCTAGTGTTTATGAAAACAAGTCTCTCAAGAGACTCAAATCCCGCGAAGCAGAAGGAGAAACGTGCGCAAGAGGATCAGGCCGTCTCGATGTCATCTACTGTAGGAGAGAAAGCTGCATTCGTCAGTCCATTCCAACTCGCAGCAAAGCTACCAACATCCAGTAAGAGAGCCTCTGTGATCACTGACGCCGTTGCCTACTTCATTGCTAAAGACATGCAGCCGGTTAGTGCCGTAGAGTGCCTCGGATTTCGAAGTATGTTCAAGGTTCTTGAACCTCGCTATGAAATTCCGAGCCGAAAAACATTCACCCAAAGAGTGCTTCCCGCTCTCTATGTGAAAGTCAAGGAATCAGTTGCAACCGTGGTATCTTTGGCAGAATGGTACGCCATAACAACAGATTGTTGGACCAGTTGTGCCAACAACTCTTTTATCGGTGTCACCTTTCACACCATTAGTAATGACTGGCAGCTTCAGCACCTCGTCCTGGAGAATGTGGAGCTACCTGACAAGCACACAGCTGAGAACCTGGCTGCTAGTCTGGAGGATATTCTGAAGCAATGGGAACTTGATTCTACAAAACTTTCTGGTGCCACAGTAGACAACGCAGCCAACATACAAAAAGCAGTAGCAGATATTTTGAAATGGAAGTGCTTAGGTTGTTTTGGTCACACTATCAATCTATGTGTGAAAGCAGGGCTGAAACAGCAACAGATACAGGTGGCCCTTGCCAGATGTTCCAGGCTGGTCAAATTCTTTCGGAAATCCACAGTTGCTGCGAACCTCCTAACCAAGAAACAAGCAGCGTTGGAGTCTCCAGTGCATAAGCTGGTGAAGGATGTGGAGACACGATGGAATTCCACCTATGATATGGTTCAAAGGATCATAGAACAACAAGGTCCTGTGTGTGCAACACTGGTAGAGCTAAAACGATTAGACCTGTTGCCCAAGGAAGAAGACTTCACCCTGCTGGAGCAGTTGGTAAATGTCCTGAAGCCATTTAGAGATGTGACCATTCAAGTTCAAGGAGAACAGTATGTCACTATATCAATAATTAGACCACTCCTTCATCACCTCACTGAGAATGTGCTGCAACTACAGGAAACTGACTCCTCCGTAATCAAGAACATGAAGAGGAATATGGTCAGCAACCTTGGTTCTCGATACCAATCACTTTCAATTTCAAACCTGCTTGACTGTGCATGCTTTCTTGACCCAAGATTCAAGAGCCTGCCTTTCATGAGTGAGGACAATCGGAAAAAGCTTCACACATTTGTTTTGGAGGAGGCAATCGACCACTATGAGTCTCTAAATTCAGACACAGAACCAGCAGCTTCTGAAGAAAAGAATGAAGACCAGCTTCCACTGCCAAAAAAGCACAAGAGTGAATTAGGCCAGCTTCTTGGTGACATGTTTACCAATCTGAGTCAAGCGAAACAAGTGACCTCCAGGGACAAAGCAGAAAACGTCTTGCAGAAGTATCTTGATGAGCCATGCTTGAACATTGATGAGAATGCTTTGAAGTGGTGGGAGCAAAACAGTTCTCGGTTTCCTGCCATTTCCAAAATTGCCCAAAGACTACTCTGTATACCAGCCACAAGTACTCCTGCAGAAAGGCTCTTTTCAACAGCTGGGAACATTATCAGCTCAAAACGAGCGAACCTGGATCCCGATAATGCATCGATGTTGTGTTTCCTTGCAGAAAACTTGCAGTAGTTATGTAACTATTGCCTGATAGAGTCTTCACTGTGTTACTATGATCTCGAATGGAGCTGTGCTGTTGTGTAAAATTGTGAAGGTGTGTGTAAATGAGCATTAATGAAATACGAGGTCAGACTTACCGATTAATCGATAAATCGTGATACTGACTTCAAGTAATCGGCAATAATCGGCAATACCAATTATTTTCATTATCGCACAACGCTGTATTGAACCCAAAACAAATGGTGTTCCGGGTATTCAAATAGCCATGAATGCAAGTTTGCACTCTCTTCTTTACATTTGTATGTTTGTATCATTCTCTATCTGTCCTTGCAAGACTCCCCTAGACTTCGGGAGTACGAATTTGTGAACCAGGTCTCTATCTGGGCATTACTCTAATCATTTGGTCGTGTTAGGGATTCAGGGATTCTAGTTTGCATTCCAGGGATCGCGGGATATTGCAGTAGCGTCCTCAGTTTCCAAGTTGTTGAGAAAGCAATTTTATTGAAGTGGGAGCAACAATATGCTTCATCGAGCCAACTCCAATTTGGGTCAAGCTAAGAAATGAATTGGATGTACAGAATGTTTATTTGTTGTGCAAGCTAGAAGTTATACATAGTGAACGGATCTAATTTTATATAGTTGTAAGTACGCTCGACTTGTAATGAACGGATCTAATATGGTTGTAAGCACGCTCGACTTGCCAAATGCGTATGATCTAGTATCCTAGCTATTATGGACTGTTATGTAAATTGTCTTAAGTTCGTTTGTTGTACGAAGTCTCTTACCATAATAAGTTTGTTACAGTTACATCATCAGTTTTCAAAATCAAACTGTAATTTGAGCATACTCGTTTACACTGTCTTGTCTTGCATGACGTCTCAGATTGCAATGGTCAAGCATCTTTGTACACGTATACCTGTAGATTTCGTAAACGTATTACAGTAGTTTGATCTACTCCTATAGGTTAATACCAGAGGCGCTAAATTTGTACATGCAAGGTGTAGGTCTAGAAAGTCGTACGTAGAAAGAACGAGCATGCACACATGCAATGGCAGCGAGCGCGACGCTTCTTTGTAACCCTATGCACGCTTATGATGGTACACATTTTAGTTTACACATACACGATTAGGAACAATTTTCAAAACACTCAATTTATATATAATAAATTGACTGAAATTTTTTACAGAATATTCAAGAGGATTTTAGTAATCTGAAGAGGGATCTACAAAGTGAAAGAGAAGAAAGGATCAAGTTGCAGGTCACAATGCATGGCTAGTCCGTTTCCTTTTTAATGAAGTCGACGGTTTAGGTGGACAACGTGGAACTTCGCCAACTCATCATTCAGCTTCAAGCAGACAACGCACTTTTCAATCGCAGTTCAACTGTTAGTATTTGTGATATATATACATCTATATATATACATAAATTTATTTTTAGATGTAATTTCCTCATTAAACCTACAAAATATTTTAAAGTTTTGTTTATAATATATTTTTTGATTATTATGACTCCAATTTTTCTTTTAGGCTTTGAATTTAAATGTTGCTCAACTTCAAGACAATCTGGTTGCTGTGAGTACAACTTCCAAGGTACTGTAGACGTAATTTGGCAGACATTTTGTATACCGTAGATGTTAATGAATCTTTAATAAATTTAAAAAATTACACCAACTTTTAATCAAATGCAAGAAGTCATTAAATACTTGAAGGTTAGAAAAAGCGAACCGCCAAGTAAAGCCGATCAGATTGATAAATAGAAGGATTGGTGGCACAGACTTGCTTGAAAGCAAGAGTTGCAATTATATTAGTGCTTTCCGAACCAGCTAGATGTCGGTATACTGAGCATGTAAGTACGAAGTACGTGACTTGTCGCGTACATGAGTACTGTATTACCAAGATATGCCTAGATGTGTCAGCGGCGTCGCATTGTCGAAGGGCATAAATGGGCCGGTCAAGGCATCCTCAATATAATAGTCACTAAATGCCGCTAGCTAGTTGCGGTTCTGTAGACAATTCACGATGTCTTATTAGATAGCAGCTGACTTAATTCTCAACTTGCAAAGGTTCAGCGATGTCTTTTTGTATAGTTATTTCTTAATTAGCAGATATATAGTCAATGGTATGTATTACAGATCTTGCATTCGAGGCTGTTTTATTCTTAAACATGTAACATTAAAAACTAAGTTTTGTTGTATATAAAAGGAGTTCTTGTGCATTTTGTGTGTTACTTTGTACCAGATAATGCAAGAAAAGTTGAGCAACGTGACAAGTGAATTGCGGCATGCAAAAGACGAAAGAATTACACTCAAGGTATATATATATATATATATATATATATATATATATATATATATATATATATATAAGTTAACGAATAAAAAAGGAGTCCGTTGCCCGTCAATATCAGCAACTTGCATTTCTTAGAGTTCGACCGTGGAATTGCTCGAAGTGACCATGCAGCTCCAACACAATGATGAACGTTTAAATGAAAGCTCTATGGTTCGTCAATTCACATGCAGGCATGCGGATCGTTTGCTTATTCCGATATAATAGGCGATAAAAGAAGAAGTAACGAGTCTCAAGGATCTTATACAGATTAATATTGACGAATTAGCTGAAGTGAATGTATACTATTGTTGCGTAGATACCATTCCTTTACGCGTGTGTTAATCAAAAAGGGAAGTTTAACAAAAATTGAATGAACGAACTTAATTATGACAGGGAGCACTACAGTGCTGATCCCTAGGCGCCGACAAATTGACCCCTGTCCAGTTCCGGGTACTTTGGTTGTAAAGTAGAATTAGCAATGTGCTTCCAATGTACTGCAAAGCAGGAAAATTACCTATGCGTGTGTTCCTAGAACACCCAACGATTGATTTAGCCTCAACAACGAGGCTCAGGTACGTACTCCAATCGCAACCACGTCTAAGTTTAACACCATCAAACAGTTTCTGCACACGTGTTGGCAAGCACCTACTACTTGCAAGCATGCACAAATTAATGCCACGTTCACGTCACTATACACAAGCGTCCCAACACTTGTTAATACATATGGCTGAGTTACACTAGACCCAATCATCTCAAAAACTTGTTTAGACAGGTGGCTAAGAAAGGACAGGCAGTCTTATCATCAGATGGTAAATCATTGCTCTGCGGCGCTTTGTCGCAGGTTTACTTACTGTTACTCTCCGTTTGCTATGATCTTGAAGGTACCTTCAAAAGACATGACCAGTAATCAAAAAAGGAACGACCTGCGTAACTCCGCGTAGACTAGCGGACAAGCTTCAAAAACCTTAGTCGAGATTACGCAAGCGTTACCAGTGAACACACGCTATATATTCCAAAGTTGTTTACATGGTCGTTTCTGTCGGGTCGGTATTTCCGTCGAGTCGGTCGTTTGCTACTTCCGGTAAGACGACTGCTATAACCGTCACTACGTCTAAGGATAACAATTAATCTGTACGAGTATATCTCACGGAGACAAATCGATTGATATAGTTACTGCGTTATCTTTGCTTTCCTTATCACGAACGAGTGATGTTTCTGTGGTGCGCAACGCCCACGTGCTCGTTCATTAAATTGAGAACCAGGTTTCGCCCACTGAGAGCAAATCAATGCGTTTACGGACGACTGCATGCTAAGGATGTATCGATAATGCCCAAATGTTAAAAAGTCAATTTCGTTGGACTTGTCCTTTAGTATATAAGCTGCTGCATGAATGTCATTTCTCCAGTTACGTTTGTTTTCACTGAGTCGTTTTTGACACATTGCACAGAATGTTACAGCAGAATTACAAGAGAACGTCGCTAATCTTGAAGAAGAGTATAATCTTTTCGAGAATACTTCTTATGTGAGATCTGGTATATTCGAGGTTTATATACATGTAGGTGAGATATCCTGGTTTGTATAGGATCTATATGCAGCCGTTGCGCAACTAAAAGATGATGTAGGAGCATGTAAGGTAAGTTAACATCTTAATCTGCAGCTATATAGCTACCAGCATGCATGAATGTACGTTGGTATGTTTATATGTTATGACGCACCAATGACAAATTGGTTTTGTCTAGACATCACAATCTAACCTAATTCGATCGAGCTCTATCCCTTTCTGCAACGCGACGAAAGTCGGACATTTCTATTTGAACAACGTGACTAACGAACTGACAGTGTGCAACGGAAACAACTGGTACAGTATGACAAGAGGATGTCCATATAACAATTATGAGGTATGACTGTGGGTGTAATGCGATATTTCGGGTGTAATACAGTCATATATTTATATTGCCTTATAAGTTACTATGCAGAACATTTACTGTAGCATGTCCTATTTATGGCAATAAATATTTACAGAGTATACGTACTAAAGGCCACAGGTGCAATTTACATTCGTAGCTTTCTAATGACTTTAGTTGTATAGCTCAACGCCATAGTAATTCTTATTAGTCGTATTTATAAAATATGAATTTTTGATAATTCATATTTTACTATATACTATTTTTCCTGTTTTTTAATATAAGATTATTATAAACCAGCAATTAATTAATATATTAATGTCCAATAATACAATTATTAGGAAGCCGGAGAAATAGGAGATGCATGCATTGTGCGTGTTCATACTGGCGTGCGTGCGTGCGTGCGTTCGTGCATGTGTGTGTGTGTGTGTGTGTGTGTGTGTGTGTGTGTGTGTGCGCGTGTGTGTGGGGCGCGGTGGAGCAGATGGTAGAGCGTAGGTGATGACATCTGGGATTTTGTATTCGTGATGAGGGTTGAAGGTTCGATTCTGGTGGAAGCGACACTGTCGCTGTTTTCTGAGCAAGAAACTCACCCACACTTGCTTCTCTCGACTCAGGAGTATACATGAGTACCTGGTCGATGACTGGGGTGGACAAGACCGCTTGGTTGGAAGCAACATCATGCAGCAGACAGGTACGTGTGGCTCTTGGGGTCCAGTCCCAGAGCTGCGCCATTGCTAGTGCCTTTGGATGACTGTGATCAAGCTCCAGGTGGATTGTAGCGCTGGCCCCAAGACTCCACGTAGCGCATGGAGGCCCTGCCTCTAGAGGCAGGGAAGCTATATCCGCAATTGACCTCAAGGTCGACGTCGAGAGACGTGGAGGTCTTAACATTTGTCCATTTGTCCTTTTTTGTATGTGCGTGTGTGTGCAATACTTCTTATTCAAACTATCTCTATCTCTTTATTATAGGGTTATTGTGGATATTCGGTTTTGTCCCATCGTTGCCAATTGATTTGGAAGCATTCATATCTTGAGGTTGGAAGTGCTACAAACGACATGCGCACATTCAGTTCATTCGACCGACCATGCACAGACCTGTCTGTTGGATGGTGCAACATCGCCGATAAAGACGCAGTACCTGGACAGGTGCAAGTAACTGCAGCCTATCACGAGGGTCAATTAGTATATGCTTATCGTGGGGATAGGAATAATGAATTAGGAAAGACGTGGAGAGGAGCAATACTCAACAATCCTATTAAAATAGTAGATTTGTGTACAGGAAATAATGGAACCCCTCCAGAACCGACTTCCGATACGTATCAAGGGCTGACATTTGACAAACATAATCCTGAGGTACACACTGGTAACTGCGACACAGACCGGTATCCAAATGGTAACGACTGTCGCTGGGAGAATTGTTTACTGCCATCGAGCATCTCCAGTCAATCGTCCCATGTGCAAATGACTGTCGCAATGTATCTATGCTGATCGCTTAATGCTCTTGTCGGAAGACCAGGTATATCACAAAAACCATTAAGACTCGTTGCTTTGTCGAATGAATGGATGCAGTGTAGTAACAATTTCATGTCGTATATCTAGAATTTAGACTATCGCCATCGTGAATGGTTTCTATTTGTTAGAGCTTTAATTATCGTAGCTGTGCAAGCATGTGATAGTAGTACGTAGCAATTAGTCACAGTCTCGCTTTATCGATATCAATTATTATCAACCAAAATATTTTTATGGCTATACGAGCAGCTAGTAACTTTATCACACACACACACACACACACACACACACACACACACACACACCACACGACACCACACTACACTCATCCTGTTGTGCACACCAGGGGCGTCGCGTAATAGGGGCTAGAGGGGGCTAAAGTCCCACCACTTTTTGCGTCCACGCGACACCTCTGTACACACGCACATACACAGACGCATACACACTGTATCGCCGGCTCATGGAAAACCACTTGTGGACATAAGACAATGGCTGAATTCATCGTCTCTTTTACCAGCAACCGAGGGACTGGTTGTTGCAGCTCAATACCAAGCTCTTCGGACTCGGTATGTATATGCGTAACGTTCTGCATCATGAAGTCAGTCTCGCTTGCCTCTTGCGAGTGCACATTCTAGCTGGCTGTAACACGTGCCTTGACACCGACGGCCAGACTACACTGATCGACACATTCAGGTCGTCGCCATCCTCCACAGTTCATGCCCGTACACAAGATTTCTTGGTGGGGTGTCCAAATGTTAATAATAATAAGACATTAATTAATATCAACAACTAAACGCGTTTGGGTTGCCATTCACATAGAAGTCCTAATTCAGCCTGTTGCAGTGGCAGCGGAGATAGGGGGCAGAAGGAGCAATTGCTCCCAAACTTGACGATCAACAACTGTGAAAAAAAGTTTAGGAAAAATAATTGAATTTTGTACCACACTGAATATACGACAGTGTTTACCAGAAGTGTGAATGCCTATAATTAAGAGCTTTCTGATGCCCAGAAGGAGTAATGTTGTCTACAGAAAACGGTGACCATGATGTCACAGACTTGTGATAAAATGGCAACGGAGAGTCATGGAAAACTTTATGTACACCGACGTTCTATTGTGCTTCGCCCCAACCTAATAGTCGCTCTGCTGCCATTGTGTTAATTAATTTGCTATTGCAAATATAGCATCAATAATTTAACAATCTTCTTAGGATTAAAGTTTTGAGGGTTAGGACTAAAGTTGTCAAGGTTAGGGTTAAAGTTAAGAAGACTAGGGTTAGAGTTGTGATGTTTAACCCTCACAAATCTAATGCTATCGCTAACAACCCTGGCCCTAAACCTCATAAATGATCACACTTCAGCCATAACCCTCACAACTTTAGCCATAAACTTCACAACACTAACCCTAATTTTTATAACTCTACAACTACCGCAGCCTAACCCTCACAACTCTAATCCTAACACGCACAACTTCAATTTAAAAAATAACAGTATGGTTAGACTTGTAAAGATTCGGGATAGTTGTTAAGCTACAGTTCTGAAAAAGGATCTTTCAACACTCGCGCTAATAGTCACTTACTTTAACAGTAAACGTGACGTGACGCCCACTTTCTAGAAGTTACGGGCCACCTGGAAACATGCCTGAGTACGCCGCTGCTACTGGACATTTTGTCGTCAGTTTGAGGAAAGCAGATGGTCATGGCATTATCCTGATTGATAAGAGTGTAGACGGACGACATCACTATGATGTCCAGAAATACAGCCATATATATATATATATATATATATATATATATATATATATATATTGTTTAAAGGGGTAACTGCAACGCAAGAATCAAAAATTCTTTTATGTTGAAAATTGATAGTTATAGTTGCATACATGACAGGAAAAATAGTTTTAGATTTTTAAGTTAAGTCTTCGCTGAGATATAGCACGTCAAAGTTGCTTTCGGTTCTTCAACTTGCGCTAACGCGTTATAACGGGCGTGGTGCAGTGTGACGTCACTGAGGGAAGACTCCACGCTAGCGTGTAGTGTAAACAAAGGAATTTGTGGCGAAAGAATGGTTCTGTGTTACGTGGCTGCAGGATGCACCAATTCGCGCAAGTCATACGCAATCGCCTTTCGATTTCCGAAGATCCCCAAGCTAAGAAAAGAGTGGGAATCGCAAAATATTGACGACAATTGCAGAGACGTTTGTCTCGTCTGGGCGACTGCTACTGAGTACAAAGCGTCTTCCTGAGTGAACAGAAGTCTGCAGTAGCCACTTTTAGCCTGATTGCTTCGAGATACGTACAGCCAGGTCTATTCAAGAGCTTGGTCTGGGTTGTAAAAGAGCGAAATCGAGGCCACCATTTTCCATCTACCTGCCTCCACACTTCAAGGTCGCAGCACTCTGGAACCTTTGCAAAAGAAAAGGAGAGCCGCAATTGAGAAGCGTGAAGATAAGGAAGACTCTCGTGCAGGACTAAAGTACTGCAAAAAATGGCTAGGAGAGGTCAGATTCTTGATGACTCTAGATGACTCGGCTCTTGATGATCATGTGTAGTAAATGCAGTCGTACGCGTTACAGTATACTGTACAGTGAAGTCAAACCTTGTGTCAACGTGAATTCAACGTACGTACTTCAACTTATTTTATTCTCTTTCTCACGTACAGCACTAGAGTTTTGCATGAACTCACCAGTACACTGTGCCACTATTGTTGCTAGTATTCGACATTATTATCGTGTCATTATTTGAGACAACCTCAAATACGTTTTGACAGCACAGGCACTCCACACGAGTACGTATCCATCATCTCACAACGACCGCAGGTAAAACCTGTGGATGTTGTTTACTTACCAGGGGCGTAGGAAGCATTCTAGGACTGGTCGGGCCTAACGCGCGCTGAGAGGTGTGGTAAAGTCACGTGATTTATCCTATTTAGCGTGCACTAAAATTGAAAACAGCATGGAGTTTACACAAATTATTATTATTACTACTGTGATTACTGAACCTCATTGGCCTTCCCAAATAGTCGAAGCCTATTTTCTGACTTTGCTACAAACTGGTCATGAATGACATCCAGATCCAAATCACTATCGCCATAGTCTTTATGCACATGAAGCACCATTAGATTATTGAATCTTTTCTGAGACATGGTAGTTCTTAGGTAGTTCATAACACGTCTCAGTGCACTGAAGGATCTCTCCGAGGTGGCGTTGGTAGCAGACATAACCAAAATCAGCTGCATGAGGCGGCATACTTGACTCAATAAGGACCTCTGACCAGATGACAAGCTAGAAAAGTAGCGCCTTAAATCAAATATTGTAACCGTCTCAAGTTTCTCTGTGTTCTTCTGGAAATGCAGACTAAATGTTACCAGCTGCCCTCTCAACTCTTCCTTGTCAAAATCATCGCCGTAGAAGGCACATACTCGCTCCAGTTGTTCCTCCATTTCAAACTTGTACCTCGCAAGTGCTTCAGTATCATCATCTGCGTGTTTGTACTGCAATGCGGCAGTGATTAAGAGCGACTCTAAAGAGCTATACATTCCATAGCCAGGTTGATCGAATCGTTCCTGGATGCAGTTGATTACGACATCGAGGGTCTCATTGTAGTATTGCAAGTAGTAAGAACGGACTGTTTCATAATGGTACCCATCTTCGTCTTCCTCAAATCTTCTAGGCCTCTTTCTCCGACGAGGCAACATGGGTTTTCCAATTTCCAATTCCTCCGCCTTCTTGTTGACATTCAGCCAAAACAACTCATACGACTAATCTGTACGCAAAGACTTCAATGTCTCTAGACTCATTCTAGCAACTTGCTGTTCTTCTGCAGCAGACAAACCTTTATCCAGCAATGCTCTGCTGAGATTGTCGGTATGTCTCAAAACCATGTGACCTAGCATGGTGCCAAATAGATAATCAAATGTGTTCATTTGCGCTTCCACTCCAATTCTTGCTTTGGTTTCAGTGTCATGTGCAACTTTAATTGATTCCTGCCAGGTTTCTTGCAAGGCTTGAAAGTTCTCCAAAATGCTTGCAAGTGAGTCAGCTCTAACTGTCCATCTTGTAGGACAAAGGACTCTAATTCCGGTGGCTGTACTTCCTGGCAAGTTTTCTTTCAATCTTAGAAAAATCCCCTCACGACGAGGTGAATACTTCAACAACTTTGTTATTTCGAAAGATACATCTAATGCATCTTTCAGGAGTTTAATCTGCTTCATTGTATCGCAGGCAGCTAAGTTCAATGATTGCCCATAGCAGTGTGTAAACAGTGCCCTTGGCTCAATTTCAAGTATTCTCCTGGCTACCCCACTTTTTGCTCCACTCATCGCACTGGCTCCATCGTAGCATTGCCGGCGTAATTTATTAAAACTGAAATTAAATCTCTCAAAAACATTCTTTATCGCAGTTGTCAAAGTCTGAGCATCTACGGATGGTACACCATACATTCCCAGGAATTGCTCATGAACATCAAACTCATAGGTAACCATTCTCACAACTACAGTAACTTGTTCTGTGTTGGCACAATCTCTTGTTTCGTCAATCATTATACTGAGAAATGGAGATTTGCGAAGATCATTTGCAATAACCCTCAACACATGTGACGACATCAACTCTACTATTTCATTTTGAATGTCAGGGCTCGTATAAGAATTGTCTTTCCTTGTCATCCATGAAGACAAATTGTCATCGTCTTTTGCTTTCATTCTAAGCAACTGGATAAAGTTTCCATCACTGTCGTCTCCATGGCCTCGTATTGCTAATCCTTGTCTAGCCAAATATCGTATTGAAGACAAAATATGATAGAAGGCAGCTCTATTTCTCCTCTTAGAGGTAGCATGCTCCTTAGAGAGCAGATTACCAATATCCTTGGTCGTACTAGGAAGGGTAATTATAATTTCGGTGGCAGCCCGATGACAAGCTGATTTCTCATGATTCTTGAAAGATACTGTAGTATTTTTCCAATTTGTAAATCCTCTCCTAATCTGCAGTAGAAAAACTAGTGAAAACAATGGATGTCCAAGCGTAAACTCATGATTTGTGGCAACAATAATTGTGTGTATGTGATGTGTAGACTGTCAGAGTTTACGTCACCAAAAAAGGTACAAAAATTTGCAAAAATAACTGAAATGTAGCATATAATCTCATACCCTATCACTAACAACCTGGTTAAGCGAGGCATGACTTCATGCAAATCTGATCGCGAGGGAGTCTGGTATGAGACTACTGGAAAACAACTTGTACATGTACACAACTTACAAATGAGTCGTCAGCCGTTGGAATGTTGACCTTCTTCATGAAATGGGCTGACAAGCAGGTGTGACAATAGACGGCGTCATTCGTTTCATCGTAGTGGAGAAATGGCCATTTCTCAAACCAAGAAGGTTGGAAGCTTCTCAGTTTCGTTCATTACGATCGCTTTGGAAACCTGAACGTTGTTGCAGACGGCTGATGCGGATGTGTTGCAATAACAATGTCGTCGTTATCAAAGCCGAACGCGGACGTCTGCCTTGCCATTTTGCTACCTGGGCATGCTCAGTAGATGTCTCGTGACAGACGACTCTGGACATCGAGGCAACATGGATACAATAGAGTCAGGAGCATATACGGAGATAGAAGCTCCTGTTAGAAGTACATATATCAATAAATAATATATTTAATCGCCTATACCTAAACCGAAAGTTTACGGCAATCGTTCGCTTGCTGAAGTCCATATTTCCAAAAGTGGTCGGGCCATGGCCCGACCGGCCCGACCCGTTCCTACGCTCCTGATTGCCCGGATGTCCATCGATTACGTTGCTAACTCCTACTTCTACTTGCAATGATGACAGGCTATCGGGTAGCCTGTCCTCTTCCTCGTCCGCTTCCAAGGCAGCAGGCGATCTCAAAGCTTCAAAGGCATGGTCGCTGAACTCAAACCTGTGTGGTCTAATCACTACGTATACTTATTAATGGCTACCAGTAGATCTTCTTCATCCTGCGATTTATGCAATGACGGAACGGTATTATCACGTAAAAACGCACAGAGGACTCTTCAGAAGACTAGCTGTTGCTGCCGTCGCCTCCACCCTAGCAGCGTTGCCTTGGATATGAAGATTAGTCATTTTTACAGACCGCTGACAATACAGACGCACACGCGTCTCCCCTTAGTGACGTCACACTACACCACGCCCGTTATCGAAAGTTGAAAAACCGGAAGCAACTTTGACGTGCTATATCTCAGGGAAGACTTAACTTGGAAATCTAAAACCATTTTTTCTGTTATGTATGCAACTAGAACTATCAATTTCCAACATAAAACAATTTTTGATTTTTGCCTTGCAGTTAACCTTTAAGTTAATATATGAAGATCAGTGCCAATCGTTCTGACATCTGCTTTGAAAATAGGAAGACAAATTCATGTCTTCTTATTAGCATCAGCAGTCTTGCTGATGCCAATATCGCAAGAAACGCGCTGAGAAGTTGGCGAAGTACAGTGACTTGAGAGTGGAGGTAAGCGGCTTGTGGGCACTGTGATGTGGCAGTGTCAGACAGTGGTTTTTAATTTTTTCTAAGGAACGTTGGGAGCGTTGGGCGTAATGCAGCACGCACATATTGCACGAAGTCTGGGCATCATCACACCCTTCAGCTCAACTGTTTTGCTATTACCGTACATTAATTTTTAGCAGCTCTCACTGTTGCTGTAGTCACTTGTGAATGAGTGTGAGAAAAAGGTTTATTCCTAGTGAATTCGGACCTGTTATACTAAATTTTGTAATTAAAAATCCCCCAACACATTGTACAGCAGAGAGAGTAACCGAAACCATGGCGTTCAGATTCATACGTCTGGGACCGTATATAGTTGCGCTAAATGGAATAAAACTGTGTTGGTCACTTGCATCAGTTCTTTGAAGAGACAGCTGTCGTCGCCTTGTTAGTCTGAACTATTTGAACGTCTCATTAGCTAATGTACAAAGCGAGCATGGTTACTGCATGGTTACGCTTCTAGCTCAGTCTCATTCAACTTAACTTAACCTTCCCTGTGCAAATAGCATCAAGATTGTAGAAGAATTATTACTGTCCTTAGTGGAGTACTCTCAACACTTGAGTGCCAACTAGTAGTAAGAAATTAGTACAGACATGGTTTAAGTTGGGTAATATTTTCTTAGGTTAAAACCAATACCATTTAGTATTGTTAAAGTTAATACAAAATTAATATAGCTGTTGTGCTGTCAATAATGACTGTGGTAATTTCTCACTGTTTGTTAGAAACAGATCATTTCACATGCGACGTACTGACATCAATGACCTAATTAGTAAACGTTGCCATTAATTAATTAAAGCAAAAATGTAAGATACACAAATACACGTAACGGTTCAGTTAATGGAACATGTCAGCTGACATATTTTGCATATACCTACACTAATTAAACCGTGATAATGGGATTGTACTTTAGTGCAAACTGTCTGCCAGTTTCCTTTCAAGTTCACCTAGTTCTCCAATAAATTCCATTGCTTCCAACAATCTAATGAGCGTAGCATCTTTCCCATCTCTCTTAATCCAGAGATCTACCATTGTATAGACTGTTTCACTTGGAATGTCAGTCTTGTGAGTTGTTGACAAGTCCTCGGCAGTGACACCCAACATCTAATGGCGTCTGAGCAGACAAACGAGAAACGTGAAAAGCAACATCACGAGAGATATCGCACGAACCACTTATGAAACCATAAAGTCTACCTTGAACAGCAGCATTTCTCCTGTTTGAATTCATAAAAGTAACATTACCACACAGTCATAGCTTAACCGTTTGACGTATATGTACTCACAGTTTGTCAGAAAATTCAGACGACTGCGACCTAACGCTGTCTCGCCTACTCACTGCTACAAGTAGAAACATACACAATGCAAATTAAATGTCAATGCGTAAAAAGTAGATTTTCTTTCAACGAACATGCTGCAATCAAATTTAAATATAAATTTAAGCATTAGCTAAAGTAGAATAGCACAATCAGGCCGTAACCTAACTGAGCACAGTCAAAATAGATGTCATCATATTTTATTTCACACTCACACACTTAAGTGCAAGTGCGCATGGAAACACATTGTAGATCAGAAACACCTTAATAAATAGTTTGCAAATTTGTATTATATATATATATATATATATATATATATATATATATATATATATATATATATATATATATATAGTCCGCGTCATAAAATTATAAGGACACTGCCTCATAACCCAGTACAAACGTACGCGTTTATCATCTTCCAGCTAATAATAAAAGTAAAGAATCTTTACGAGCTAAATGCAGATCCTACTAGCAGTGCAGAGCTAATGTTTATTATTGCTTAAAATTCAAAACCCCGTAAACCACACGGTGCTAGACGAAATTATCACGTGACTTCTCACGCTATTGTCGTTTGCACGTCTAGACGTGACACAACATTTTAACTGTTTAATAATAGTTGGTTTGTCCACGTCTAGCTGATTTAATTGAAATTACGCGACGCGCAGCTCTGTTGACTAAAGTCTGCACATGTTCTGCTAGAATTGTCTGCCAGCTAGGCCTCCTGGACGGAACGCCAGAGTTCTTCTTCGTTCTGGGGATGCCTTCTGTTTGTTGAAACTTTCAATTTATGCAACAAGTTTTCGATTGAGTTGGCGTGTCGAGACTGCGGAAGCCAGTCAAGTAAGGTGACGTCGTTGTCACGCAACCATTGCCGGGTGAATCGAGCGATATGGATGGGCACATTGTCGTGCTTGAAAACAAAATTCTTTCTTATTAATCGTTGATCGTCAGGAAGCGTGTAGTCCTCGAGAACTCTTTGGTAAGCAAGAGCGTCTACGCGGCCTTCAAGTCTTATTAGAGATCCGACACCATATATGACATGCTACTCCACACCATAACACTTAGTGAGTGTTTTACTGTCAATCACAGCATTGCGGCAAATCCTTTTCTTTCTTACGGCACCAGACGTGCAACGCTCCGTCGTTTCCAATGCTACTTCATTGCTAAAAAGGACAGATCTCCACGCCTCCATCTCCCGGTCACGATACGTTGCCGCCCATTCTCGTCTGAGCCGGCGATGGTCGTCCGTCAGCACAGGTCTCTTACGTGGCCTCCGAGAATGCAGCTCACTTTCATGCAGTCGTCTTCTAACTGTACTGCAGGAAATAGCAACGTCAGCTTGTTAATGCAGCTGAAAGAATAGCTGTCTCGACGTCTTTCTCTTGTTCTCAATGGCAAGGCGAACATCCTGTCGTTACGTGCCGTTGCTTTTCTTTCTCTACCAAGACATGTTGCATAGTCGCTGCTACCGTTTGACAACCTCTGCAGGCATTGATGAACTGCTGTATTTGATCGTCACACTTGTACTACAATCTGGCGAGTGATATGGCCTACAGAATGCAGCGCTTCGATCTTTCCTCTGGTAATAGACCTGAGCTGTTTTTCTCTTGACATATTCTTAGCTAATTAGTAGTACTAAGAGACGTACAAGCTCCTGGACATACCTGGTAGTTCTTCTGATAGAAAGACACTAGGGCAGCTAGCTGCGGAAAAGCTGTTTGTTTTGCCACTTCCTACGCCCGGCGTTAATTTGCAGAGATCTACGTAATAGTTTTATTTGTCTCAATTCAAAATGGTCAGATTCTTCGTTGCTTCTGTAACTGGTGTACAGGCTGCTTCTGTAAATGGTGTACGGACTCTGCTTCTGGGTTGCCAGGCGTACTCATTGCTTCCTTCTGCTTTAACTGATATTTTATATTTTGCACCAGAAGGTCAATATGTTTATCACGAAATTAACACATGACATTGTATAGTATCTGTGTTATAGAAGTTGAAAGGCAGAGATTCCCAGTTACTGCAGAGCAACTGCAAGCTGCAGAAGAATTTATTGAAGACAAACTAGTTGCTGTTCCACAGAAATTTATTGATATGACTGCACAAGTTATGAGAGAGAAAATATGGCAACTCCCCTACACTGCAGTAAAAGCCAGAGAACTGTATTTGCACTTGTTGCAAGAACTTGAATTATAGATTTAATGAATGACCATGTAGAGACTAACAAGGCAATGAAAATAAATGCAATGCTGTTTTCAAAAATGGAAGTTAAAGTTGAGGATTGTAAGAGTAATATGTTGCAATTCATATTTGTCTCTCTCCCTTGTCAAAGTTAACTCAAACAGAAACTTTAACTCAAACAAAAACTCTCACAGAAACGTTTTGACTTAAACATGCAGAAACTCAAACTGAACAGTAAAAGCAACTGGGCAAAGCTATAACAGAAGAATGCTAGATTATGAACTTACTCTATGGACATGCAGTCACACGTGTTCTTTCTTGCCACAGCCGTGCAGCATCGTCAAAACCGGAGCCATTTTAGGCCGTTTGTGTGGCTCATAATTGACGCACTCACGCGCAATCATTTTCATGCCATTCGAAATATATTTGAAAGCATCTGGACATTGCTGTCCATACAGCCTTCCGAAAACTTCTTGCTCCGTTGTGACATCGGACCACGCATGAGCTCCTGTCACGACAATACAATGTTATCTAATGGCAACTTTGGAAACCTGTCAGGAAATAAGCCAACCAGAGTATAGTTCAATTATCATGAGGCCCAGGGCCCACACATCCGAGGGTGGACCACACTGTCCCTTCAATTTTTTAGGGGCAAGATAGTACACTGTCCCTGCTCTTGGCATGGTACTTAGGAGAGTTGCCCCTCTCTTGATATGGGCTAAACCCAAATCACAGATGTATGTGTGCAGTGTGCCTCTACCCGTTGCAACCACACAAGGGCTGTGTACCTATCCATATGTCATTGTAGTTCAGTAGCTAGACTTTACCAATATATTTGAAGGCTTCAGATCCCGATGAACAATAGGTGGTGTCTTGCCATGCAAATATGCCAGTCCAAATGACAACTGCTCTAGGATAAGAAATTTGTTACTTACGGTCAAATGAGTTTTCTATAAGCAACATATTTAACAAAATCAAACTTACTGAATAAATATTAGCAATGTGCAGCAACCTTCTTGAGGAGCAAGCTTTGCAGAGTTTGCCCTTGAACAAAATTTTTCACTATTTTAACTTCACTATTGTTCATGGCATACCCCATAAACAAAATGATGTTCTCGTGCCTCAATTTCCTGCAACAGTTGCATTGAGCAAGAAAAGACAAACCAGAACACATCTAATGTGGTGAAAGTATACCTAAGGCAATTAACTTCTTTTAACACTATCTCTTTTGTTACGCCACTGGCACCATATCGAATAGTTTTCACGACCACTGGTGTTCCATGTAGGAGTGCCTGATTAACTTTGCCAAATGGTTCATGGCCGATCTCTCGTCCAATTGTAAGATCTTCCACACTGATCTTCCAGTCATCATCATCATCCACTTCTGCATTTTCTATATGGATGAGTACAACAAAAATGTTTGATTAAATGATTAAAGAGACATTTCTGAGATATGCGTTAACGCAAAATGTCAGAAACGCGCGCTAACATTTGCGGCAAAGAAGCGATGGCTGCCTTGATGGAAGTGACTTGCAACAACGATTCAGACTCATTCAGTGAACGAGAAATGGAACGTGAAGTTACAGTTGAGTCCAGTTTTTACGACAGGGCCCCCCACGGTGTGCGGTAAAATTGCGTGGTTCTAGATGATTTGTGATTGCACTAAGAAGAGCAAGTGCGCCAGAGCGCGGTCAAGTGGTCGTGGATGCGTTTGCAAGGCAAACAAGATCAACTGCACGCCTTTGTGTAACTGTAGCCGCACGTGTTGCACAAATAGGGTAGGTTGATCTAGACGAGTGTACAAATTGGAACTAAAAACCCCTGTAAATATAGGCTGACGCCACAAATAATCCGTCATCTGCGAGTGCTGTCCATCGTCAGCTTCCTCCGAGGGAGCGCTTCTATTCGGGAGATGAAGTCAGGGTGAGTTGATATCTGCATGATGTACGTTTCTTTTGTTCAATATGAACTATATTACAATGATTTTTCTATAATTATTCCATATGTTGTAAGCACTATTAAAAGTATAAAGAACACAATTTAACTACACAATCACTATCTAAAGGTTTAGTGTTTTGGTATAATTGTGTGTTGTGGTGGTGGTGGTGATGATGATGATGACAGTGAGTGTGTGCATTGTGGTAAGTGGCAGTGATGGCAGTCGTAATGTGCATTTGTGGTATGGACTGTGATGACATCATAATATGCATGGTGGTGGTGCATTATGGTGACCGATCTTTTGTCTATTCACAAGAACTGCTGTGTAGATTTAGTTCTTTCTGCCATGGTCTTGGTCATGTGGCAATAGATATTCCATTTATATGCTGTTGACTGCTACAACAGAAGAGCAATAATTGTAACATTCTAATTGCAGAAATATGTGAGTTCTCTTACTAGAGAGCAGACAAAAGACCTACTGGTACAATTTCTCTTACAACATAGGTCTCTCTTGCCACTTGCACAAGAATTTTCTGAGCTACCTGTAACAAGCTTGGAACAACCAGACGATCCATTTGCTGGGCCACCCAACCCATCTCCACCAAATTGGTGCAAGTGTGGGTGATGCAGAGAAATGCCAACAGCCAGGGAGAACTTGTGTTGTGGCCTTGTTAACTGCACCAGTACCCAGCAGTATTTCCGTTCAACGGTCCTAGACCCAGATGTTCTTCAACTTAACATTAGATATTGTGCTGACGTATTAAACCTGCGTCCAGATTATTCTTCTGCCGGCTATCGGAAAGCAGCATACAGACAGCATGTGTTGGGCAAATATGGCTACCTTGGACGGGGAAACCGTCGAGTTGCTCCTTCTTGTGCTGTGTGCTGCATACGGCACTGGTATCCGTCTCCTACAGGGGATTACATGGGTTATAGGAGTAATTAATTTATTAAGTTAATTCTCTTCATGTTGACTCTGTCTGTTAACACAAAAAAATTATACAGCATTGACAAGAATTGTAAATGTTTACGTGACCCCAGCTAGCACCACCACCTTCCACCACCTTCCACCACCACCTTCCGCTGCCACATTGGGTATCTATAGTCTTCAGTGTTCGTCAAATCGCTACACCTGTTAGTTGTCCCTGGGCTACCATGTACCCATGTGTTGGTAGCCCGGGAAAATGTTAGGGTGCCCGTCCTAAAAGTGCAGAAGCTGCTTAATTTACTAGCCAATTAAAATAGCCAAAATATTTTGGGTATTAAGAATTTATGTCTAATTGTATCCATAATGACATCTACATATGTTGCTGCCTTTAATTTTAATAATGAGAAAAGCACAAAGACTACCAATTTTGAAATTTAGACTAAGAATTGAGACGATCTGAAATAGCTGTTACTGCTCAGTGACTGCAAGAGGTGTTATGCTCTAAGCCTTAGCAGCTAGTTTGCAATATGCAAGATAATGCAATATGCAAGATAAAGGTAGACCTAACTACTGTCTGATCCATCAGACCCGCCACTACTTTTCACATTTGTTTTCTTTGTGGGAAGACGATGGCCATGAACGTGTCGCCAACCAGTTGACCCAAGAATCCAAGCATTTATGGCGGGATCAGGGTCAAACTTCCGAAATTCTGCGTTCACATTCAGCAGTGCTGGGACTCATAGTGAGCATGATGTGCACAAGGTGCAGAATATTCGAGAGGTCACCGTCAGGGTTGCTGAATTCACCTTTCAATAGATCAGTGTAGACTGAAAGTATAGGAGAGGTTCGAAGTGAGACTACACGGCGTTTCAGTTTCCGGTGGAATCCCCCACTCACTGCGAACACTTTCCACATTGCAGCTGGCATTTTTCATTGCTAACTCAAAAGCTTTAACTAAACCGCTGATGTCGTCATGACCAAAGCTCTTTCTCTCGGTTTCATCGCATGGCCATTTCTTAAAGTTTAATGCTGCGAAATGTGACAGGGTTGGATTTTTGAAGCAACCAAAGTACATTTTCAGATATGACTAAGCACCCTTCACAAACTTCTCTGCGTCGTCATCTAAGTCGACAGTGGTAACAGTGTTAGCATGGATGCCACCTCTGGTTGATCGCTGAGAACTAAGTTGCAAAGTACCATATGTGTTCTCATGTGCATTGAACATAGCATTGAACTTCTTACGATAATCTCCACATTGCTGTAGAAGGTCTGATAAAGCATCAATGCAATCATCAATAATGATTGGCACTTCAATTAAAACAATGTCGTTTTGTTGGAATTTTCTTGAGACTTTAGTCACAATCGCAAGAAAATCTAGCATCATGTGAAACGGAGACTCAAGATGGTATCTAATATACCTCGAGCTCTAGACTTCTCTTCGCTACTGTTTCCGGCACCAACAGCCAAATGCTCCAGGTGGGCAGCTAAAGATGACAAGTTCTGCAGGATTGCTTTGAGAGCCCGCTCTTTACTAGCAACCCACCTAACTTGCTTGATATCAGAAAAGGACTTGAGCTCTTCGTCAAGAGTAGATGCAGCTTGTTTCAGCTCTCGTTGCCGTTTAGGTGAATACCGATATATTTTGAAAATTTCCTTAATACTTGCTTCAAACTCTGCAAGATATGGAACCGCTTTAACTGCATCAAGAATGCCAATCTCTAGTTTGTGAGCAACACAGTGAATTACAACGGCGCAAGGATAGTCTCTGACCAGCTTTGCTTTGACACCGTTGCGATCACCCATCATGACAGCAGCATCATCGAAATTCCCGCAAATAATGTTGGCCCCATCCGTACAGAGCCTGAGGGTATCCTCGGGTTGTTCACTAATAACTCTTCGCAAACCATCCTTTAGCGCTGTATATACTCCATCTGCGTGAGCGTGTTCCAACTCTATCAATGCAGCCAACCTAGTCACTGGTCGACCAGTCGTAAGATCAATGTAGCGAACCATGACAACCTCCTGCTCCACTACAGTCAAATCTGTTGATCCATCACAAATCACGGAGAGATAGCGACACTGCTTTAAATCATCAGCAGTCTTGCACCTTAGATCATCAGCAATATACTTCGTGAACAAGGCTGCAGACTTATCGCGCAGATAGTTCTTACCTAGATCAACATCATTGGCCTGCTGTACCTCACAAATGTACTCATAGTCAAGAAAAGGCTTGCATTTCTTTGCAACAGCGTATGCTGTGCGAAACAAATACTGATAATGTTGCCGTTCTTTGCTATGAAGAGAAAGAAGGCCAGCTTCGATCTTTGTAATCTCGACGTTCACTGGTCCTGCTCGCATTTCTTCAGCACGTACACATGCAATATGCTATCTTGACAAGTTGTGTTTCTTGATGGGATCTATTCTAGAGTTCGTTGAGCCAATAAAAAATGCACTACGTTTGTCGGCAATGAGTGGATTGTTTACACAGACTCTACATTGCATAAAATCAGGACGAATGCTGCCGTCATTGTACTTTTCTTCCACGCATATTTGTAACCAAGGGTAATGATTTCTCCATGTCGAAACAAACTTTTTCTGTTGCTTTACAGCATCATATTTAACATCATATTTGCCTTTCATAGTTGGCAAAAGAGAACACCCTAATGTTAATAATCACAATGCTGTTGTAGTTGCTGTTGTTGTTGTTATTGTTGTTGTTGTTGTTGTTGTTGCCTGTGTTATTGCCGTAGGCGAGGTTGCTAGTAATTGCAATTTCTGGTCATGTAGAGCTTGGCTACTTTCATCAAGTGATGAGATGGAATGTTCAGGTGATGGAATCTTCACATGAGATTGTTCTGTTTCTAGTCCTGCAAAGCCAAACAAAGTTTGTTGCTTTGTCTTTTTTGAAACTGGATGAGAAGATTTATTTCTTGCTGAGAGGCGTTTCCTTGGTTTAGCAAAGGACTCGGTCGTTGACTTTGCTTTGGTTCCAGTTGAGACCGTCATTGGGATGACCAAAGGCACAAAATGGTTTGGACTGGGTGAGTTGCCCGCCGACATTGTCATGCAAGACCACATGATTATTGCGGGGATTTGTTCCTGCTGCAGTTCTTGTTGCATTAGCTGACGAGGATAAAATGTAGCATTCATGAAAGCATGGCAGGCGAAGCGAAACTTTGTTGGGTAGACAGAGCGTACTGGGCGTCCAAAGACAGTAGCCAAGCCAGCTAATTCAAGCATGCCACACCAAGTACCCAACTTTGAACATAATCTCACTTCTGCTTCTAGGCCAGCAATGTATAAATCACGAAGAGAAGACTTTTGCATCAGCAATGAGGAAAACGTGTGGCTTGGTCCATCGCCAAGAGTTTGGGAAAGTAGACCTACACATTGACCGTCACCACTGGCTTGACGCGCATGGCCTAGAAACAGATCAGCATAGTGCTCGACGTTGCCATCTACCTCTGTCATCACAGCAGCACGAAGTTGGTCATGGTGGTCATCTTTGCCATAAGCTAGAAAGCTTGCAGCCCGAAAGAGACAGTTACCATCTCCTAACACTTTCACTGGTACTGAATTGTCAGGAGCATCCTTTGGCAGTAACTGAGTAGCAACGTGATCAATTTCAAAGCTACCAATGGTGGGCGTTGAAAACAAAAATTCAGCCATACCGCACTACTAACATTCGTGTTGAGCTTGCTGAACATTAACAACTACTACTTCTAATCCTAGTGCTAGAAACTGTGTTCTTATATAGATTGTGTACTTGGCATAGACCATCTGAATCATTATCTCTCCATGCTCCATACTCAGTGCATACCCTAGACTCTAGTCATCCGGTTGAGTCATCCACATGAGGGAGCATCATGGGTCTACATGTGATATCAGGTTGCCTATTATATAATTGTAATCTGGTGGGTGATAATTACTAGGAGCTTTTCTTGTAACGTAATGTTAGTTATACAGTCTCAAGTAACAAGAAGAACAAAACCAACCAAGAGCAGAGAATAGCAAATACTCATAAAACAAAGGACTATGCTTCAGCTGTGGAACTTACAATACTTGCTCTACTTACTAACCACAACCATTAAGCTCACAAGAGGAAACCATTAATTTGAAGTCACGTCAGCTTCTAGGAATCTGACCTTGCTGTCTTGGTAGCTGTACAGTGTTTTTACAGTAAGAACCAGTTTGTGACTGCGAACAAATCAAACGTTTTATGTTATCTACAGGATTTATCTACATGCCCTCTACAATGACTTATCAATATCTAGAAAAGTAGGAGAAATATGCTTGCTGACAGCAACTGTTGACAGCAGTAATTAAGCCACTGGGTAGGCGTTTTCATAAATGAATGCCACCAGCTAAGGCTATTTGCCCGTAACTTGTTGTTACTTGTTGCCCCATGACCTACTTAGGCCAGTATCGCAATTGATAC
This sequence comes from Corticium candelabrum, assembly GCF_963422355.1. Classification (NCBI taxonomy): domain Eukaryota; kingdom Metazoa; phylum Porifera; class Homoscleromorpha; order Homosclerophorida; family Plakinidae; genus Corticium; species Corticium candelabrum. The sequence goes on from NC_085085.1 coordinate 5,628,007, forward strand.
TGAGAACAATAGATGCTATTAGTATTCACACCCTTCACCCTTGCTGATTACAAAGAAACGAAGATAGAACAACACGACTACTAACAAGACCTTTAGAAAAAAACAGTATGACGCTTTATCGACAACAGAAACTATTGGATCTTAGCAAAGAACAGCTGTGTTGCCCAAACATTGCGTAGTTGTCTCGAGCTACCTGCAAATGCAATTTGGTTGCCCATCCAATATATGTGGTTGTCCGGAGCGCCCGGGATACCAATTTGACGAACACTGGTCTTGATGCCACAGTCTTCTACAATGCTGCCTCTCCTAACAAACAGGATGCTGCAGCTTTCAGTTGCTGTTGTGTTTATCTTTATCTTTTCAACAGATTACCTGCACGACTACTCTGTCTCTGAATTAACTTTGCTGTTGGAGGTGGTGGTATTGGAGCTATTGTAAGAGCAATGTGACAAGGATGTTCTGCAGCGATTTGTGTTCTGTCATCCATTGTCCCTGTCGCTGACATTCGCATCTGGAGGCATCTTCTCATCAATTCAGGTAAGTAGCTGTATGTTTTGTTGACTTTGACTTTGGTGACTGTCCACTGGCCAGATGACTTGTTGTATTTACGGTGGAACCTTGTTTCTCTAGTACTTTGGTGCTCTTTGTATTCCCGAGTGATGTGGTGGTTATGATCAATTGCTGCCAGCAAACAGCGTGCTCTGAATGCATTGTACCTGATGGAAAGTTCATGGTGATATAAAGAGATACAAAAAAGCACGCATGCCACTGTACCTACAAGAAGTTCTCTTTGATGCATACTTCAAGACCAAGTTATGGTAGCTCTCTAGTAAGCCAGTGTGCCTATAAACAAGCATGGGATCTAGTGCACAGAGATGCTACTGAGAAGTATAAATGGAACCTGCATCTGATATAGTACCCAAGTATATTTAGCCACCTGCTGTTCAGTACAATGTCACGTAGCATCTGCATTGGTGCCAGAGTCAAAAGATATAGGCTGTTTCCCTTGATCGTTCACATCGTCAGCTGTCAATGTACTGTGGTGACATTGCCCTGTAGCCCATTAATGCTCACCGCTGACATGGTGCAGAACAGAAACCCATCTATTCTATGTAGTTAAATAAAAGAAGAATGACATAACATTCTATAACTTTTTATTAGTGAAATTAGTGGAGTACCGTCAATGTCTCCACATTACCATCACATTGTGCACAACACCACCAGAAATGGTTGATGATGGAACGCTTCCATTCTCTCAGACTTCCCATTCCTTTCTTCTTTGATGCCTAAATGTGGTGTTATAACCAAATGACTATAGCAATGAAAACGGTTACCTCTGACAAGGTTTTTGCCAATTTCTTAGCCTTATGCCAGACATCCAACGAATGAAATATGTTCTTGTACTCTAGGTCTCGAGCTACAAGGGAAAATACTTACACATAGTTAGACTAAATCGTGACTGACAGTCAAATACTGACACATCATCGCAGCAATAGATGTCGACGCATCGGTGACAAGTTCAACTATGTTGACTGTACCCTTCAGAGCTGCAAGAGCACGTTGAAGCCCTAGCTTTTCCATCCGTACTGACTTCAGGTCCACTTCTCTCTTATCTACAACCTGTACTTCAATGATACAGTTTGTTTCATTGTCCATGACTGAGTACAGACAGTACTGCGCCGAGAATCCTGGGGAATCATTTCGTCCATCTCCACTAACAACTAGAGGTTTATCACCGATTGCTGACAAAATTTTTCCTTTCTGTTCATTCCAATAGCTCTCAATTGTTGGACATAGATAATGTCTTTGTACTTGATAGAAAGTGGTTGTTTTGATGTGTTGCAGATTGAACGATGTACAGAAAAGAGCAATTTTGCTGAAGTTGTTGCCAGACAAAAGAATTGAAGATGCCATCAAGACATTGTTGACAAAAAAAGGGTACCCATTTCTGGAGTAGCATCTCTTGGAACTGCTCCATTTGCCACTGTGGCCTTGGAGACATTTCCACTGGATGTTCAGTGTACACCCTACGTTATTTCTTTTATAAGAAATTGATACCTGGCAATTTGTTTGTCTGCAGGTTTGCCCAGAAGCTGGATTATACAGTCAACATCACACGCAACACGTTGTTCATTCACAGCTTCTTCAGGACTATTTTCTAGCCTGCTTGCTGTCAAAAACGATTCAGAATTGTTGCCTATGATAATAGAGGTTGGATAATAAATTATACAATACAATGAGATACACTGTGTGAAAGTAGACTCTACATTTCCTCTGCATCCAATTCAGTGTTAAATGTTTCTTACCAACTCTACTGCCTGTCACAATCTCTGGGGCTTCTTTGAAAGCAACATCTGCCATGACCGGATCATCTAGAAAGCTTGCATCTAGTTCGTCCATCATTGAGTCATCCTCATATTCTGATTCTTCACTATGGAGATACACGTGAAAGACAGTTTACTACAACATACGCAGTTCAGGCTTGCGATTTCTTACCTATCAGGTTCATATTCCTCATCAGCTGAGTCTGAGTCAATGAGAAAGGACAACAGCAATTCATGTCTAAATGATAAAACATTCCCTAAGGGAAATGCATGTAAAGTGAGCATTGGAACATACTGTTCTGAGCTCAAACACATTTCTCTTTGACCACACACTTCAGCAGAATCACTTTCAGACTCCAGGGAGCTTAGTTGGGTATCCTCTGTTTCCTCAAAGTGTATTTCTGTTGACTCTTGGCTATGGAAAAATTGTAAATGTTATCTATAGAAATCTGCAGATACAAAGCATCATACAACTATGACCAGTCACCTGGTAAAGAAGTCTTTCTGTCTGATTGTTTGTGCAGAACCCAAACTTTGTCTGTGTCTGACTGGGGTAGAGGTAACTGAGGACAAGCGGCAAATCTTGATTAGCTACTACTAAAAGTAGTTAATTTTAATACAGTACATGATACCAAATGTCTGTTGCATGAACATGCTGGAAGTGTCATCTCCTCCCAAGTCTGGAGTTGTCCTTGAGTCTTCCAATGAGTTGTCACTTGCAATTCGATCTGCTTCTTCTACTTCTACACATAAAATTTCACGATGGACTACACTAGAGAACTTGAAAATGTCGTTACTAACTTGCAACTTCCGTAAATTGACAGAAGATGCAGGACAACGCTGTTCATAGTCCGAAGAGACAGAGAATCTTCTATCGAAGTCAGCTGTTCATACGTCGTTTGCCGCACACGAACACTAACAAAAGGATCCGAAGGCGAGCGGCATCGGCGTCCAGACCTGTTTCGTCGTCCACCGCGCTTCCGCGGAATCACGGAAGGAAGCCTTACAACAGTAGCAGACATGCTGTCGATGTCACGTGATGTTACACGTGATGGCTAGAAAACCTCTTCGACGTTACGCTATAAAACCGTTGCCCGTCTGATAAGTATGAGTAAGTTGTGCATAGGTGTTTCATCTATTGAACCAAACTGCACGCTAGGCAGACTGCGATCTAGGGTAGCTAAGTCGGAGTCGCGATCGAAAATGTTACATACGCGTCCGATAGAATTTATCATTTAGTCAGTTAAAAGCATACGTAAGCATACTTTGTTCTGGAAATGCGTCAAATGTCTCAATTTGATTGTTGGTAACCAACAATCAAAGGTGTAAGCGGGGCGCAGTTTATTAGCGCATGTGACAGAAATGTACCTTTAACTCAGTATGTATCTACAGTCATTAATTAATTAATTAAGTCAATGTACTTCTGCTAGTCTTTGCTGCTTGCTGCTGCTGCTGCTGCTGGCATTGGTGATGGCGATGGTGATGATGGTGATGATGATGACAACCTCAACGATGTCTTGTTTTTCTCTACATGAAATAGTACAATCATACCATGTCATAATTGATGTGTAGTGCCACTTATCTGTAAAACACACTGTATACCTGTTTCCACTCTCACCACAGAACTGATTTCTTCATCTTCGTAGACCTGAAGTAATTGTAACTGGTGAGTACAAGGTTACTGACAGCCATGTTTGCTTGATAAAACCTTGACAATATAAAATCTGCACCTCGAAGGTGCAAGACCACGCATTCGAAAATAGGATTCAATGGTCCAAGGGACACCTCCTACTTTTCCGTCTATCCTGTCGCCCTTGCTATTCCCAAGATAGAACTTTCCTTTTGTGACGGAAACAATGCTTTCTGGCAATGTTGTAGCAGTTGCTCGGCTGTGGACGTCTTTGCAACTGACAGACAAACACCTGTTGGAAGGCTTCTGCTGTTGACTGTCCTCCTCAGTTTACTGAAATAGACGAGTGCACCAACAGTTATCTAAACAAAACAAATAAAACATACAGCAACAGCATTAGTTTCTCTCAGTCAACTGTCAGTAAGAATGGTCAAAAACCAGCACCAACTCAAATGATTCTAGATTATAAAATCTAGATATATCATAATAAATATTGTATTTATAATCATTCAAAGTGTGTACACATTTTATGAGACAACCATCTGTACTAGCTAATGTAATAATTTGAATAAACTATCAGAGAAATTGACGTTGCATGTGTATGCTGTGTTCTTAGCAACTTCGAACATTAGAGATTGACATGATTAGTAAGCACCACGATGGCCACACGGAGAGAACATTTATCCTAAAACTAATTGAACTTCCATGATTTGAGATATCAAGCAGAAAAAACATACATACAATTGCAAAACAACACACATATGCTAATGCAAACACAAGTAACAGTTGTCTGATCGCGACCACAACTTACAGTTTGCCAAGTTTGCAGATGTCGAGTAAAAAATTGAAGCATCTGAAACTTACAGAATGGTTAAAACCTATTATTTCTTAACTCAGTCCTAAAAGTAATCATCTATACTAATGAACACACACGTAGTGTGATTCTTACTGTGATTTGAAATCAGCCTCATTGTGCTGAAAATTGAGTATTAAAATTATAAGAAGTATGTCAAAGTAATCACACAGTTTACCACACACTTTTTACCAATTTCCTTTGTGATGCAAATCTACCTGCACTGCAGAGGGCAAAGATCTCTTTTTCGAGCCAACAGCTTGCTTTCTCTTGACTCTCTCAAGAGTCTTGTATTTGTCTACCAAAGTAGACATATCTTTTGCAACAAGTACAGTACAGGTAATTTAGTAGCAACACACAAGACAATTCTAGCTACAAACCTGCAGCTGTTGACTGTTGAGATTGATGAATAGCTCCTGTATAGAGATGAATTATTAAATATGAACACACCTTGAATATTGTAGCTAAAATAATATTCTAAACCCTAGACCTCCACGTGCTGTGCCTCCAAAGGTTTCCTCTGACACTTCTAGGGCTTCCTGACAACTATGGTGTCCTCTTTCTACAAGGCTTGCCAGATAAGCCACCTTTCTCCTCTTGGCATCCTGCTCTATCACCTCTATAACACAAAAAACCGCCAAAAATCTATGTCAAAGCGCAAGATATCAACAAGTCTTAATTTCTTCCGGCCTGATGGCCCTCAAACATCGTGGTTTTTTTACACCCAGGAGCGTAGGACACCTGAAAACAGGTAGAGCTAGCTAGTAGGCTAGAACATAGGCTACAACTTTATAACGCAACTACTTACAAAAAGCAACCGGTTTACAAGCAATTTTGGAACGTGGAACATGGAAAGTGTGCTTTCACGTTTCACGTTCCACGTTCCATACTTGAGTGTGACGTCAAAGAAATGTAGCGCACGCTAATATTTTGATGACGTTAAATGACGCAACTGACGTCACAAGCAATTTTGGAACGTGGAACGTGGAAGCGCTAACCGGCCAACGTACGAACTGGCCACCGTAGGCCACCGTACATTCCCATCTCAGACCTTTCCCACATAAAACGTCATGATCTATTCGTGGAGAATGACGCCACTTCCGCAATGAAGACGCACCTTCCGTTACGGACGCACGCACGCACAAACACTCGGCTTGGTGAACTGGCCTAGAACCTATGACTGCAGCGGGTGCGGCTTGCACTCTACTCTAGACTAGAGGATGGCATACAGTGGCGAGCACACGTCGCATTCGCATACTCGGCTAATTGAACAAACAAACTCCGCCAAAGTCTCGATTCTGGCCGTCGAAGGTAGTTCGGGTGAAGTTCGACCTGACCGTTCGTCTCCGACGTCCGATCTCAACTCTTTCGCCGTGTTTCGCGACGATCCGAGAGCGGCGTCGTGTCGATCGGCGCGTTACCAGATAGCCGTCTATCCATCCATCCAGACAGACGTCGCCGGGAGCGTGGGTTGTCGTATTATTGTTTAAAACAACATCACGAAAAGCACCTTTTCCTCTAACAACACGACGGTGTGTAGGCCCTGCTGAGGCAGACTTTTGCTGTACGCTTTCTGCTTGTGAAGGTGATGGCTTTTTCGTCTCAGCCATTTCCAGCCTAGTGGCTGGCAAACGCATGTCACATCCGCATACTCGCCTAATTGAACAAACAAACTCCGGCACATTTCATTTCAGACCTCGTCGGGGGCAGTCCGGGCGAAATCCGACTCGACCGTTCGTCTCCGACGGCCGATCTCGACCCTTCCGACGCATTTCGCGACTCGACCGTCCGTCTCCACCGTCCGGTTTCGATCCTTCCGCTGCGTTTCGCGACGATCCCAGACCGGCGTCGTGTCGATCGGCGCGTTACAGACATCCAGACAGACGGAAGCGTGGGTTGACGTATTATAGTATAGATAGGATATTGCATGATCTTCACGGTAAAGACGTAATTTTACCGTATGTAACTAAGTTTACTGTATCTAAGCTTAACGGATCTCAACAGACATGAGGTGGAGCTTGGTCTATCAAACGGTGTTACGTTCCGTTCTTTCGTGAGCCATAAGAACAAACTGCTAGCCTGGTAGCAAGCAGTTCTACCGTTCGAGTTTAGTGTTTCTTTGTGATCACCATGCAGAGAGTAGGTTTTTTTGTCTTTCTCGTATCATTGGTGGTGACCGCTACCGCAGTGTCAGATTCTGTTGAGGTATAGTAATTAAAAATGTTATTTTAATATCTATAAATTATTGAAATAGCTTATTATATATAGCATAGCTATTAAGTTAAAAATGCGCAAGAATGAGTCTAGTGTCTTGACAGTTACTTGTCTTTCTGTAGGAAAGCAAAGGTTGCAAGAATGGTTGCTGTTCCGGTAAGATTACAGCAATTTTCCGTGACTACAGAAATGCTGTGTTTGAGAAGTGATATCTATACAGTAACAGTATCCGGTATCCAAGGTGCTCCAGGAGCTCCGGGTACGTTTGGTCGTCCGGGACCAAAAGGAAACACAGGTAGGAATATATACTTTATTAAGCATCTGTAACAGTCTCATTTCTTGGCGAGCTTGTTGCCATCGCAACGTTATCATCACAACGTTATTCATGATTATGTACGTTGACAGTTTACAGTATTGATGCGTCAACTCGCATCAATCTAACGTTATCAAGCAACCGTTGCAAAGTAGATTTAGTGACTTTAGTGTTCATAAAAAATTTTCTTGCATTTTACCTACAACAAAAATAGACAACTGACTACATGACCTCAGACTTAAAATAGTTATGTTTTACGTTACTGTCTAGGTGAAAAAGGGGTTGCAGGAAAAGTTGGTCCCAAAGGTTTTCCAGGTGAGCACGGAATTAGAGGTCCAATAGGACCGAGAGGCCCGCCGGGAATTTTTCGTTTAGACGATTGTTCTAAGATAAGAGAAGGTAAACTAATGAAATGCGTTAAAAATGAGAAAATTTGCATTGTGTACAAATTTTGAGCAGGAATGGTGAGATATAACAAGAAAGAAGGGATAGAGTATTGTGATGGCACCAAATGGTTAAGTCTGATGTCACTCGGTAAATCAAGTCTGCAGCCTGCTGTATCATGTCAACAAATAGCAGACAAGTACAAATCATCTTCTTACAATGGACAGTATTGGATTAAGCCATCTACTAGTGATCCACCATTCCAGGTTAGAAATAATTTAATAATTTAAATTAATTGATTTACGTTTATGTTAAATTGTCTTTAATTATCAGACATTCTGTGATGCGAGTGAAGGTTGGACTTTAATCATGAAGATAGATGGGAGTCAGCAAACATTTAGCTACGACAACGCAATATGGTCAAACAAGCAAACATTTCAATCAAATAATTTGGATTTGGATAACAAAGAAACTAAACTGGCTTCCTATTGGATACTGCCATTTACCAAAGTTCGTTTAGGAATGAAGGTAGATGGAACGATTAGATGGATCACTTTCAGCTACAAAGCGTCATCTCTCTACAGTCTCATTGCAGACGGACATTACAGGAAAACGAGCATTGGTGAGAGTAAGTGGAGAAGCTTACTGCCAAAATCATCTCTTCAGCCACATTGCAACAAGGCATGTATTTAAACACGTCATAAACATTTATATATACTCTATAATTATTATCTATGTATACACAAACAAATATCAGTAAGATTATGGCAATGTAAGCCAGGCTTATCCTCGACGATTAGAGTAAACTTCAGGAATATGGTATAGCTGATTAAATATATTAGATATTTTATACGTATCTTCAGAATCGTTTTGCTCTTGATGTTATCAGATGAAAATGAGCCGTAGTGTGACCTCTATAAATGGGGGGGGCTAAAATTTACGATACTACGAGAGACGCCCACTTTTATGGACACTCCACTTTATTGGCTTCTATTTGACTGATATGGTAGAATGAGTGGCAGATCCAGACTGGAAAATGGGTGGTGTATATACTATATTCATCTTTCGTCCTCACACGTACTCAAGTCTACAATTTTTACAAGCCTTTAATTTATTAGTTCTTAATTAGTTAATTAATTACTGCTGATTAATGTAAAGAAATAATTTATTTTGACAGCCAATTTTTTGGAGCTTCATGCGGCCCTGATATTGCGAGCAAACAGTTTTATGTTATAGTGTAGATGACGTGCAATCGCAATTGTTACTTAGACAGAATAAGATCAAAATCATTCTAGAGAAGGTATCTAAGACTTTGTTGTTGAACACACGTCTTGCTATTACAGGAGGGATTCAACGCGAGAAGTTACCACTCATACTATGGCTCAAGACTTGCACGAACTCGTCTGGGATTTATTGCTAACCAACAAAACGAATGTGACTCTCCAAACTCTTTTATTGGTTTTGGAACACAGTACTCGTCCCAAGCAAATAGTGCTGGAAACTATGCTGCAACTTCTAGCGGGAATGACAACGGTACTCTAGACATCAAAGTAATTGGATACATTATGGCACGTTGATTATACACAGTTTGTCTATTGTAAACGAACGTTTAGTGTCAACTATAAATTGCTTTGCCGCTCTAGGAAGCAACTGCTAGCAACAATAACAATTTTAGTGCATATAATGTGTGAAAAACAAATGTCAGACTTGTAGATTAAAAGTGAGCGTTGCATACTTAGTTATGACAAAATAAAACTACCTTATGAGATTGAGCTCATGTAACGAAACTTCTTTCAATTTAAGTCTATCATTGGTATTTAGTCTCCTTCTTGAACGACGAACTGCAGTATGTCGTTTTACGTTGCACCTCAAAAGGGGACCCGACAGAAGTTGAAGGCCGACGCCAACCTGCCTATATGTTTTTACCCATGCCGAGGTATGTCTGTATCCCAAAGTTTAGCCTAGTGGGTTATCTGGTTTAGCCCGCTTTCAAACTTGTACATATATATAATAAAAATCTCATTCTCTCACATCGTTTGCATTACGTAGTTCCCACTATCGGGGCAACACAAGCACATACACAATACACACACACACACACACACACACACACACACACACACACACACACACACACACACACACACACACACACACACACAAACACACACACACACAGTATCTATTTTCCTTGTTTGAAACAGAAAGAGGACTCAAGATATCCGTACACTCATCAATGGAGCTCTCGGATTCACTGCTATTCATTTCATTCTTGCACGCACCTCACAACAACGAATCCAGTCTATCAAATTCGTAGTATACCCAGGCCACTATGCTCTCTCCTCAAGCCTAGCTAAGTCTTCTCGACACTCATATGTCATGCCTTGTCGTGTACCTCCTTGAGTACATCATGTACTATTGCCCTGGAATAACTAAAGCCTCTTTCTTTTCTCTGCGTCCACCAGTTAGAACCACGTACCTTTCCTTCAATAATACTCTTTCTAATGTGTAACTGGTGATACAGTCTTTGTATGATCTCCAACTTTCATCTTTACTCCAAGGCCTAGGTGGCTTATGTTGATGTTCCAGTAGGTAGATGACGTCTGCTAATACATGGTCTTGTCTCTGCAGCGTTGCCATATCGTCTAACTTCCAATCTGCTTTAAATCCTATTGCATTTACAGAGTAAGGAGTCATTTCTTCGTCCAGACTTTCTGTACCATCTAGTTCCACTCTCTCTTGCTTTTCACTGCTCTGCTCTTCCACTCTTCTTGAAAAAGCATTAGCTGACACATTCGCTTTTCTTGGGATGTGTTGTACAGAGACATCATTATGCTGCTATTGCTGTTAACCATCTAGCTAACCTCCTTAATTAAAAGGCTCTTTCATACTCTTCAACCAGACCAGCGGTTGATGATCTGTCTTCAGCAAAAATGGTTTCATAAAGGTAACATCGTAAGTGGTCTATGGCCCAGACAATTGCTAGCATCTCCATTTTAATGGTCGAA
>NC_085085.1:5643732-5863732 GCF_963422355.1 Corticium candelabrum
CGCGTTAGAACGTACAAAACACGCGTCCTATTGCTTTAGCTAAACTCTGACTGCAGCGGGTGCATCTTGCACTAGACCATTACGAGCCCTACGAGCGGTAGCAATGTAGCTTCGCGCGTTTACAATACACGCGTCCTATTACTCTATCCATCTTACACACTCCAGACAACGCAGTTTGGACTCTACGCATTCCCCATCTCAGACTCTTCCCACCTAAACGTCAAGATTTATCCGTGTAGAATGACGCCACTTCGCAATGAAGACGCACCTTCCGTGACGTATAGACGGACGCACCCACGAACACGCGGACGGGTGACCCGGCTTATGAAAACCTCTGACTGCAGCCGGCGCATCTTGCACTCTACTATAGATCTATAGTGGACTATACTAGAGACCAAACGAGAGGATGGCACCGTGGGCTGTCAAGCGCACGTCACATCCTCATACTCGGTTACCTAGTTGAACAAACAAACTCTGGCGCATCTAATTTCAGTACGAAATCCGATTCGACCTTTCGTCTCGGACGGCCGAACTCTACCGGGTCGCCGCGTTTCGCAACGATCCGACAGCGGTGTCGTGTCGATCGGCGCGTTACAGACATCCATCCATATATCCCGACACACGGAAGCGTGGGTTGGCGTATTCTAGGATACGTGGGTTGGCGTGTCATATGATGCGCTTACGCCAACCCACGCTTCGGTTTGTCTGGATGGATGGATGTCTGTAACGCGCCGATCGACACGACGCCGGTCTCCGATCGTCGCGAAACGCGGCGGCCCAGTCGAGTTCGAACGTCCGAGACGAACGGTCGAGTCGGATTTCGGCCAGAAACGAGACTTTGGCGGCCTGAAATGAGATGCGCCGGAGTTTGTTTGTTCAATTAATTAACCGACATAAACCGTATCTAAGTTTACCGAATCTAAGTTTACCGTATCTCAACAGTAATGAGGTGGAGCTTGGTCTAGCAAACGATGTTTCGTTTCGTTCTTTCGTGAGCCACAAGAACAAACTGCTAGCCTGCTAGCAAGCAGTTCTACCGTTCGAGTTTAGTGTTCCTTTGTGATCACCATGCAGAGAACAGAAGTCCTTGTCTTTCTCGTGTCATTGGTGGTGACCGCTACCACAATGTCAGATTCTGGAGAGGTACAGTAGTTAATAATGTAATTTTATTACAATAACACAAGCTCTTAAGTTAAAAGATGCGCCAGAATGAGTTTATTGTCTTGACAGTTACTTGTCTTTCTGTAGGAAAGCAAAAGTTGCAAGAATGGTTGCTGTTCCGCTAAGACTAGAGCAGTTGTCCGTGACTACAAAAATGTGGTGTTTGACAAGTGACATCTATACAGTAACAGTATCAGGTATCCAAGGTGCTCCGGGAGCTCCGGGTACGTCTGGTCTTCCTGGACCAAGAGGAGAGAAAGGTAGGATTAGTCTAAGCAAAATACACCGGTATTCAGAGTTCGTGTGACTAGCAATGTACAGTGTTTTCGTTAATTAAATATATTTCTCAGGCTACAAATAATTCTTATTGCTTGCTTGTAATGGTATCATTTCTTGCTGAGCTTGTTGCCATTGCAACGTTATTCAAGGCTTGGTAGGTTGACAGTTTACAGTATTAATGCGTCAATTCTTATTAATCTAACGTTACCAAGCGACGTTGCAAAGTAGATTTAGTGGCTTTGGCGCTCGTGACATTTTCCTTGCATTTCTACATTTTGCTTGCGCAACAAAAATAGACAACGGACTACATTAACTCTGACTTAAAATAGTTATGTTTTACGTTACTCTATAGGTGAAAAGGGGGTTGCAGGAAAAGTTGGTTCCAAAGGCGTTCCAGGTGAGAACGAAATTAAGGGTCCAATAAGACCGAGTGGCCCGCCGGGAATTCTTCGTTTAGACGAGTGCTCTAAGAAAAGAGAAGGTAAACTATTGAAATGCGCTAGGAATGACAAATTGCATTGTGTACAAATTTTGAGCAGGAATGATGAGATATAACAAGAAAGAAGGGATAGAGTATTGTGACGGCACCAAATGGTTAACTCTAATGTTAGTGTCAGTACTCGGTAAATCAAGTCTGCAGCCTGCTGTATCATGTCAACAAATGGCATACAAGTACAAATCATCTTCTTACAATGGACAGTATTGGATTAAGCCATCTACTAGTGATCAGCCATTCCAGGTTGGAAATAATTTAATAATTTAAATTAATTGTCTTTTGACGTTTATGTTAAATTGTCTTTAATTATCAGACATTCTGTGATGCGAGTGAAGATTGGACTTTAATCATGAAGATAGATGGGAGTCAGCAAACATTTAGCTACGACAACGCAATATGGTCAAACAAGCAAACATTTCAATCAAATGATATCGATTTGGATAACAAAGAAACTAAACTGGCATTTTACTGGACACTGCCATTTACTGAAGTTCGATTGGGAATGAAAATAGATGGAACGATCAGGTGGATCACTTTCAGCTACAACGCGTCATCTCTCCTCTCTCTCTCTCTCTCTCTCTCTCTCTCTCTCTCTCTCTCTCTCTCTCTCTCTCTCTCTCTCTCTCTCTCTCTCTCTCTCTCTCTCTCTCTCTCTCTCTCTCTCTCTCTCTCTCTCTCTCTCTCTCTCTCTCTCTCTCTCTCTCTCTCTCTCTTGTTGAAAGGGTAACTGCATCGCAAAAATCAAAAATAGTTTTAGATTTTTAAGTTAAGTCTTCGCTGAAATATAGCACGTCAAAGTTGCTTCCGGTTCTTCAACTTCCGCTAACGCGTTATAACGGGCGTGGTGTAGTGTGACGTCACTGAGGGGAGACTCCACGTTAGCGTGTAGTGCAAACAAAGAAATTTGTGGCGAAAGAATGGTTCGGTGTTGCGTGGCTGCAGGATGCACCAATTCGCGCAAGTCATACGCAATCTCGTTTCGATTTCCGAAGGTCATCAAGCTAAGAAAAGAGTGGGAATCGCAAAATATTAACGACAAATGCAGAGACGTTTGTGTCGTCCGGGCGACTGCCACTGAGTACAAAGCGTCTTACTGAGTGGACAGGAGTCTGCAGAAGCCACTTTTAGCCTGATTGCTTCGAGATACGTACAGCCAGGTCTATTGAAGAGCTTGGTCTGGGTTTTAGAAGAGCGAAATCGAGGCCACCATTTTCCATCTACCTGCCTCTACGCTTCAAGGTCGCAGCAATCTGGAACCTTTGCAAAAGAAAAGGAGAGTGGTAATTGAGAAGCGGGAAGGTAAGGAAGACTCTCGTGCAGGACTAAAGTACTGCAAAGAATGGTTAGGAGAGGTCAGATTCTCGATGACTCTAGATGACTCGCCTCTTGATCATCATGTGCAGTAAATGCAGTCGTATGCGTTACAGTATACTGTACAGTGAAGTCAAACCTTGTGTCAACGTGAATTCAACGTACGTACTTCAACTTATTTTATTTTCTTTCTCACGTATAGCCCTAGAGTTTTGCATGAACTCACCAGTACACTGTGCCACTATTGTTGCTAGTATTCGACATTATTATCGTGTCATTATTTGAGACAACCTCAAATACGTTTTGACAGCACAGGCACTCCACACGAGTACGTATCCATCATCTCACAACGACCGCAGGTGAAACCTGTGGATGTTGTTTACTTACCCGGATGTCCATCGATTACGTTGCTAACTCCTACTTCTACTTGCAATGATGACAGGCTATCGGGTAGCCTGTCCTCTTCCGCGTCCGCTTCCAAGGCAGCAGGCGATCTCAAAGCTTCAAAGGCATGGTCGCTGAACTCAAGCCTGTGTAGTCTAGTCACTACGTATACTTATTAATAGCTACCAGTAGATTTTCTTCATCCTGCGATTTATGCAATGACGGAACGTTATTATCACGTAAAAGCCCACAGAGAACTCTTCAGAAGACTAGCTGTTGCTGCCGTCGCCTCCACCCTAGCAGCGTTGCCTTGGATATGAAGATTAGTCATTTTTACAGGCCGCTGACAATACCGACGCGCACGCGTCTCCCCTCAGTGACGACACACTACACCAAGCCCGTTATCGGAAGTTGAGAAACCGGAAGTAACTTTGACGTGCTATATCTCAGGGAAGACTTAACTTAGAAATCTAATAGCATTTTTTCTGTCATGTATGCAACTAGAACTATCAATTTCCAACATAAAAGAATTTTTGATTTTTGCGTTGCAGTTAACCTTTAAGTTAATATATGAAGATTGGTGCCAATCGTTCTGACATCTGCTTTGGAAATAGGAAGACAAACTCCTGTCTTCTTATTAGCATCAGCAGTCTTGCTTATGCCAATATCGCAAGAAACGAGCTGAGAAGTTGGCGAAGTACAGTGACTTGAGAGTGGAGGTAAGCCGCATCTGGGCACTGTGATGTGGCAGTGTCAGACAGTGGTTTTTAATTTTTTCTAAGGAACGTTGGGAGCGTTGGGCGTAATGCAGCACGCACATATTGCACGAAGTCTGGACATCAACACACCCTGCAGCTCAACTGTTTTGCTATTACCGTACATTAATTTTTAGCAGCTCTCACTGTTGCTGTAGTCACTTGTGAATGAGTGTGAGAAAAAGGTTTATTCCTAGTGAATTCGAACCTGTTATACTAAATTTTGTAATTGACAATACCCCAGCACATTGTACAGCAGAGAGAGTAACCGAAACCATGGCGTTCAGATTCATACGTCTGGGACCGTATAGTTGCGCTAAATGGAATAGAACTGTGTTGGTCACTTGTCAACAGTTCTTTGAAGAGACAGCTGTCGTCGCCTTGTTAGTCTGAACTATTTGAACGTCCCATTAGCTAATGTACGAAGCGAGCATGGTTACTCCATGGTTACGCTCCTAGCTCAGTCTCGTGCAACTTAACTTAACCTTCCCTGTGCAAATAGCATCAAGATTGTAGAAAAATTATTACTGTCCCTAGTGGAGTACTCTCAACACTTGAGTGCCAACTAGTAGTAAGAAATTAGTACAGACATGTTTTTTAAGTTGGGTAATATTTTCTTAGGTTAAAACCAATACCAAATAATATTGTTAAAGTTAATAAAAAAATTAATATAGCTGTTGTGCTGTCAATAATCACTGTGGTAATTTCTCACTGTTTGTGGAAAACAGATCATTTCACATGCGACGT
The DNA here is from genome assembly GCF_963422355.1 of Corticium candelabrum. Classification (NCBI taxonomy): domain Eukaryota; kingdom Metazoa; phylum Porifera; class Homoscleromorpha; order Homosclerophorida; family Plakinidae; genus Corticium; species Corticium candelabrum. Next base: position 5,648,866 of record NC_085085.1, read on the forward strand.
ACTGACATTAATGACCTAATTAGTAAACGTTGCCATTAATTAATTAAAGAAAAATGTAAGATACACAAATACACGTAACGGTTCAGTTAATGGAACATGTCGGATAATCAGCTGACATATTTTGCTTATACCTACACTAATTAAACCATGAGAATGTGATTGTACTTCAGGGCAAACTGTCTGCCAGTTTCCTTTCAAGTTCACCTAGTTCTCCAATAAATTCCATTGCTTCCAACAATCTAATGAGCGTAGCATCTTTCCCATCTCTCTTAAGCTCTGTCACGTTCGTCGGTTCCAACGCATCTCTGATCGCCTGAACCTTAGTCTCCGAGGGTGAGATGCCTTGCTCACTGATAATATGATCCAAGTATTCCACTTGCGGCTGATTGAGTTTGCATTTTCCTGTTTTAGTCTCATACCAGCCTTATCCAATTGTCTCAGCACTGTTAACAACCTTTGCTCATGTTGTTCTTCGTTTTCGCCAACTACAAAAATATATCGTTCAAATAGCAGATGACACCAGGAATTCCTGACAAGAGGTTGTCCATAGTTCGCTGCCAAATTCCAGGCGTTGAACATATTCCGAAAGGCATCCGATTAAACGTGAATAAACTCTTGTTGGTATTAATCGTCAAATAATGTTGGCTATCAGATGCAACGCACATCTGCTGGTACACCTGTTTCAGATCCATTCGCGAGAATCGTCTTCCTCCAGCCAAGGTTGCCAACAAATCCTGGGGTTTGGCATTGGATAACCTCCCATATCTAAATGATGGTTTATCGTGACCTTGTAGTCACCACACAGTCTCACTGTACCGTCCCCTTTTCCGAATTACAACTACTGGAGTTGCCCAGGTTACTCTTCTCTACTGGTCATATCACTCCCTCGCGTTGTATGCGATCTAGTTCCTGACTGACCTTTACTTGTAGAGAATATGGCACCGGTCGAGACCTGTGAAATCTTGGGTTAGCCTCAGCTGTCAGCGTAATTCTTGTCTCATGCCCTTGTACAGTACCAACGCCGGGACCAAATAATCTTGAAAACTTCTCCTTGGGGTCAAACATTTGGCGTGCCTCAACACTGACCAGAGATCCCCAATTGAGACGGATCTTACTTAACCAGTTCCTCCCCAGAATGAATGGTTTACCCCGTACATCTACTACTATAATTTTAGCAGTAGCTTGCTGCTCACCGTATCTCACTGGTACAGTTGCTTCTCCTTTCACCTTGAGGCTTCCACCGTTGTATGTCTTCAATGACACCATGCTTGCATGTAGCTGGACATGGGACAGATACTGCTCATATACACTGATGGTTATTACCGTCATTGTGGCTCCTGTGTCCACTTTCATTGGTATCTGACTGCCGGCTACTTTCAGTGTGATCTTGACTCCGCCCTTTCCAGATTGAGCAGACACCACACTGACAGTATCTTCATCAATTTGATAAGTGGGTTGTGGGTTGCCTTTCACTGTGGTACGTACGGCTGCGGTGCCCTTCTTGACCTCATCTTGTTGAGATCATTTGCGGCATACTCTACTGATATGCCCTTGTCCCTTGCAGAAATGACACTTCTGAGACTTGAATTTGCATGTACTGGGGTGATGTCCACGCCCACCACATCTGTAGCATTTAGCGTACAACGTGACACAGCAGGTGGCGCTTACAAGGCAAGGCAATTAGACAGCAAAAAACGCCGTTTCGACTTGCTTTGCAGGTGGTCGCCTTGTGGTATTCCCACGTAAAGCATGCGTTTCGTCTGTCGCAGTTTCAGCGGCTTGTGCAATGTGGACTGCCTTCGTTCAGATCAGCTCTGATTCGGCAAGGATGTTTCTCTGCACAGCTTCGTGATATAATCCGTACACCAGTTGATCCCTGAGCGCTGTATCCCAGTAGTCTCCGAAATCGCAGTGCTTCTATAGCCTGCACAGTTCAGCCATATAATTCGCGATCGACTCACCTTCTCTCTGAAGACGCTGATAAAAACGGAACCTCTCCGCGATTACAACGATACGTGGCTCAAAATGGCTCTTCAACAGCTCAAAAAAACTCATCCAGTAACTTGTCTTGTGGCTTCTCTGACCTCGCCAGATTCTTCAAGGAAGTGTATGTCGCAGTACATGTCCCGACGTAGCCTCGTCCCCAGACTCACGTGAGTCTGGCAGTGTCCGGTTCCCGTATGACATTTTCAGCCTCCCGTGAGTCTGGACTCACCGCACCTACTTTCACACACTTACTTCACTAAGTGTCACCCCACGTCATAGAGTTGGCACACCACGTGACTACATACTATCAAGTCACAAACTCAATTAGCTATATCTGATTGCAAGACATTATTGCGGCTTGAGTCACCCACCATTGTGTGTCCAGTTTCCAAACAGCGCATGCCTCATGGTGATTAGTCCACTCGGTGTGTGAACCAAGTTCATGCTCTCCTAATTCTCTCAAGACGGTTTCAGCATGTGGAAAGGTGAGTGTATCCTACCTTATTGTCTTACTCGTATAGACTGGCGAACCTGCCAAGTCCAGTTACTTCGTGTGCAGTTCATTCGTTGTTTTGTCGCACATCTGCCTTCTGCACGATCCTTGCTAGTGCGCAGACTCTAGTGTAAAAGCCAGTAGGGCGCGCAATGGCAACGAGAGACATTGACGTGGAATTACAGTCCGCTCTTCGTATTTTCAATTATGATGACTTCCGGGAGGGTCAACTTGAAGCCTCTAGGGCCATCCTAAGGGGAAAAGACGTCTTTGTCCGCATGAAAACTTCTGGCGGGAAATCTCTCTGCTACCTTGTACCAGCGCTAGTCATGCCAGGATCTTGTATAGTTGTGAGCCCATTGATATCTTTGATGGACGACCAGGTATTACACATCGAAATAGTTCTAACTATAGCTATGTCTAACTCTTCCTGCTCAAGGTGAGTAAGCTAGAGGAAAAGTCCATCTCTGTCACTCGAGTGGCTTCTCTGGCAGATGATGTACTTCTACAGGATATGTGTTTGGAGAAGTTCAAACTGAGTGAGCACCTATTTTTTGTCTGTGTGACAAGCAGTTATCTGCATCTGCTTGTTTTAGTTTACATGTCACCTGAAGCTATCACAGCAAAGTTTTGGAGAAACGCTATTAGTCACAAATTGAAGGATGTTCTGTCTTTTATTGCAATAGACGAAGTTCACTTAATTGAAGATTGGGGTGCCACCTTTCGTCCTTCTTACAAGGAGCTCAATTTTATCAGGTCCTGCCAGCCGTCTATCCCGCTCATGGCCCTCTCTGCAACAGCCCCAACCCATCTTATTTTTTCTATTACTCGAGAGCTGAACATGTTTGACTATGTGCTAGTGTCCGCTCCCTTGAACCGCCCCAATCTGTTCTTTTCTCTGGATTCGTCACATAGTATGTTTTCTGTTTTTTCCTCCTTGTCTTCCATGTTATCGTCAACGAATTCTCCGGAAAGTATTCCCAAGACTCTGATATTCTGTAGGTCTAAAGATACCTTGTACAATGTGTATGTCTACCTTATTAGAAGCTGTAACAACGCTACCAAGGGTTATGTTGGCCAGTACCACGCAACCATGACTTTGCAAGGACGGTCACAGCATTACCGTGATTTTAAGAGTGGGAGGCAAAGAGTGATGGTTGCAACCAGTGCTTTTGGCTTGGGAATCGATATCAATGACATTACTGAAGTGATATTGTTTAGTGTTCCAAACAAAGGTTCAGAGTTAGTACAGCTGGCAGGTCGTGGAGGCAGAGACCCTCGGCGTTTGTGCCTGGTTCGTTTTGTGGTCCGGCCTCAAGATCTTAGAGACAGTGATAGTGCAGTTGTCAAACTAGCATCAAACACAGCTTGTTTGCGAAAAGTTATTCTTCGTGAGATTTTGCAATCTGAAGAGCACATACACGCTAGTGACTTTTGCTGCTCTTTCTGCTCCTCTGTCGAGCGCCCATCTGCATTTTCATTGGAGCTGCCATCTGCAAGCACTGTTTCTTGTAGTTCTCATAGATCTGGAACACTGAGATCACGGCGAATTCTGGCTGTGCAAAGGGCTGCTTTAAAAAAAAATTTAGTTGAATTTAGAGGAATGGCTGGTGGCACACGATTTAAACGAAGGGGTTTAGATGGAGTGTTGTCCATGGCAGTGATTGATAACGTGCTGAAGAAGTGTAACAGAATCATTTCTGAAGATGATGTACAATCAACAGGTGTGATGCCAGAGTTTACAACACCTGTATATCAAATGATCGAGCGTCACATTCCCATAACCATACCCCAAAGTGTTCCAACAGTTACACGTGCTAGCAGAAGCATAGCTTCCTGTAGAGAATCTTTATTGGAAGACATTACTAATTGTCTGTAATGTTGCTGTAATTAATGTAATTAAAATTTGCAAGGGTACTGTCTGTTCAATAGTATACATTGTAAACACTGTATTTTGCTCACTATTGTGCCACATTACATTAAAATGTCTTCCACGACATCAGTTTCCTCGTGGTCCTCGTCTGTTGCGTGCTCTTCATCAAGTCGCAGTTCCTCTTTTTTTAGAAACTTTGTAACCCATTGTTTGGATAGTGCAATTTGATAACCTTTACGCTCTGGTGTAGTAAAATAAATTTTTGATGGCAACTTTCTTTCAGGAATACAACACGTTACTTGGAATTCCAACAAGCTAGCTGTCATCATCTCAATATCTTTCTGTGCTTTTGTGCTGTGATGCTGTGATCCTTTGTGACCAGCAAGGACCTCTTCGTCACATAAAACTGCTGCATCGTGGAGCATCTGTGACGCTAAGCTCATCATCTTCAAGTGATGGAGAGTAATATTGCCACCAGATGATCGAATGGCTGTTTTTATGACTAGGTTATGATGTTCCACGGCCATGTCGATGGCCTTGCCATGACCTGGTCGCCCTGAAGAATTGACTGTCCTGTTGTGGACCACTACATAAGCCAGCCATTTTGAAAAGTCAGCCTTCAAATTAGCTAAGAGATTGGCAGCTTCATTACTGTAATTGGTTCTTTTTGATGCCAGAAAGTACAGTAACCAAATTCGCCAGTGCTGGATAATTCTTGGACCATCTTCGTGCTTGATAGCATCCCTCAAGTCTTCATAAAGTAATGCCATTTGCATGAAAGACTTATGAAAGTTGTACATGTGGTCAGCATTTGCATCATCTTCATCTGTTGGCACTACTAAAACTTCATTGGCAAATCTCTCAGCTGTTTGATGCAGCCATTGATCAGTTGGTGCAGTTTCATCAAGTACAACTTGACTTGATATGTTGGACACTTTCAAGAATTTTAATAAAGCTGCAGTAAGATGGGCCTCAAGGGCATGTTTGATGAATTCATCTGCTTGTTGGAAATTTTTTGCAGCTATGGTGACATTGCTTCTGTTTATTAGGTTACTGAGATGGGCCAATGACCCAGGATGCTGTGGTGACTCCCAAAAAGTAAGATAAATTACTTTTAGACATTCCCATGTAAAATGAAAATCACCTGGATTTTCTTTGGCCCATAGCAGTCGTGCATTTGGGACATCAGCTACGCGTCTTCGTCGTGCCCCACGGATTGCTCGACAGGTCGCCTGGTCACCCACAACAGATTGCTGTACAGAATCGTCTATTGCCAACATCTTTTGAAATTCATCAAGTATTGCCACATTGTTGTCTGTGAAGCTTTCATCAACGTCAATGATGGCAATTGGATGGATGACAGACTTTATACCTTCTTGGCCTGTGCTAGAGTAGAGAGGTGGCACAGCAAGGTGACTGCAGCATTTGAATCTTTGTACAAGCATTCTCTCTACCCTTTTTTGTGCAGATTCATGGAAGGTTTTGTCATCATCATCATTGGGGAGAATGTCCTCTACAGATAGGTTTCTTCGTTTGCCTTGCGGTATGCCAGCCGTACTATTGTATTCTGCTGGTGGTAATCTAGCCACTTTGAGCGCTAAACGGCTGGTGAAGTTCCATGCTTCAGTGTGCCTTGCACACCTTTCATGCCTTACCCTTTTCTGGATGTTGATGTTGTCGTATGCAAGAATCCAGTGACCCTGACGGAGCTGACTGCTGTTTTGTATTGCTCTGGCTGCGTTTTCTATATACCTGAGAGTCTGACTATATGATAGACAAATACCTGTGTGGTTGAGTGTCGTTATGACCGCCTTGCTTGTTGCTCTAGCAACCAACATCAGACTCAACAGAAGTTGGAATCCCTTGACTTGGTCACTATTTTTCTTCGCAAGAACAGAGATAGCTGCCAGACTGTGTATGTCCTTTGGTGTTGTGACTGTCTGTGTATCATCTGTACTAGAACCTATTGTTGATAGCAGGGATGTGATCTTAGGTGCATGCTGCAACAACTGCTCGTGAAGTTGAGAGAGACTGAATTCGGTTAGAGTGGCTGGATCATCTTCTTTAATCGGACCAATGGAGAGAACTCCTCCTGATCTTCGTATGCTTTCTAATTCAGCATCTAACTCTGCTCTTACTCTGTCCCATGGGATGTGCTGCATTTGGTTCTCCAGGTCATGCCTGACCTTCCTTTCATGCTGCAGTTGAAGCTCCAACTGTTGTCTACTCTGCCTTTCATACTGCAACTGAAGACTCAAATCTTGCCTAAGCTGCTGTTCAAGCTTCAGTTCATCATCTAAGTCAGACATCTGTTGAGCTGTTGATGACAGACGGGGACGTTTGGATGCATCTCCCAGCTTCCTTCTGATGCCGTTATACATGTATGTCTTACCACCATGAACACGGACATGTTTCTTATCAAAATTACTGCTTGAGCCAAACTCAACATGTAATAGCTTTCCTATCGTACTAGGAGATAATGTAGCTTCTCCGGTAGCCTCTAAAGCAGAATTCAAGCAATCCACAACATCCTTCGTCATCACTTTGTCTGACTCGTCTCCCAGCTCAAACTTCTCGTGAAGTCTACCATAACATCATCATTGTAGCAAAGATTAGAGATTGTGTAATACAAGGTAGGTGCCCTTACAACTTTGCGTAACGTGAATCCATAGATATTGTCAGAATTTAACGGTGTTTCTCTTTCTTAGCCGTGGCAAAAGCAAGAGGTACACTGAGCAAGCGAGAACTATACTCACAAATGAAACTCGTATGAGATCATCTTTCCTTTTGTAGGCCATGGGACATGGGCACTAATTAGTACAGAGGGCGTATTTGTGTTGGTCACTGTGTGATGGCAGGGACACAATTACGTAGTTTGCACTACAGGTGAAAGTCCTATGACATAATCGTTTAGTTTGCACTACAAGTGAAAGTCCTATGACATAATCGTTTCTTTGTGTTGGAATGGTTAGGTCACTTCTATTACTTCCGAAGTTCAGAGGGCGTATCTTTGTTGATAGCTAGAGACTAACGCTGAACGTTTACAGAAAGCCACTGATGTTCTAGCCAGAACTTAGCTTTATTACGTGTCTTGTAGAACAGATGAATCCTCTGAGATAGTCGTTTCTTCCGTTTTTGGCATAGTAATACATCGCTAGTATTTACACCTGCCCTAGCTAAGATTACAGCAGCTAGATATCAGAGAGCGCATGATTTGTTTACAGCTCGGCGCCCAACACTTGGCTTTACGTGATCATAACTACCTCAATTGGTATCAGAAACTCCATGCACGAAGACACTCAATTGAGCTGAGCGCGCGCAAATTTAGAATTCAATGTCCCAAACGACGTCCATCAGGCCGTCTTATTACCACTGAATGTTGGCACTGTCTTGCAGTGCCAGTTGTACATACTGGAATCATGCATGTCGCTCTCCCCTGTGTAATGTCTTTCCACGTGATCGGCAGCACAGGGAATGAAACCGATATGCATGGAGTCATGTTTGTAAGCGTGTCGAATGACACCAATATGTATTTGCAATCAGATATAGCTAATTGAGTTTGTGACTTGATAGTATGTAGTCACGTGGTGTGCCAACTCTATGACGTGGGGTGACACTTAGTGAAGTAAGTGTGTGAAAGTAGGTGCGGTGAGTCCAGACTCACGGGAGGCTGAAAATGTCATACGGGAACCGGACACTGCCAGACTCACGTGAGTCTGGGGACGAAGCTATCCCGACGCAAGTCAAAAGACTGCTTTTTGCTTGTCTGCGTCCTGCAACCCATTCGCAGCGCAGTGCAGGAGAAAACGCTCTTTGTAATCTTCTACATTATCAACTTCTGCGTTAAATTCTGACAGCTTACCATGTCTTTCCGTGGCCATCCTCATCGCTAATTGTACTGTATTTGCACTTATACGCACACACTAATTCTACACCACGGAAGACTGACGCTCTATTGCTATAGACACACTGAACTATATCTGAACGCGGAACACAGACTCTAACAATGCAATTGCCCTACGGCTATCTTATGCATGTCATCGTAACTCCGCCTCTAACTAATTAGTACACACAATACACCACAGAAACAAGGGAAAATGTAATATACGGGACTTGGGTACATGGTTTGACTGATATCCGGGGTTAGCCAGAACCGAGAGCAGACATCGCGTTGTAATTCTAGTTGTTGCTACGCTTCATTAACGTGTTGTGTCATTGCTATACTCAAGTATACTACAACATGTCCTAAGTTAACGCGTGTGATTTGTGTCTCGCTAACCACGCCCCTTTGACAAAAGAGGCGTGGTTAGTGCGACTACTGTACGTTTACTCTCCCCCTGTGTTCCATATGTTGGTTCCAATGGACAAATTTCAGCGACGGTCTGAGTCTGCAAATATGTCATTATTTGATTATTACGTGTTAGTGCTGCTGACATGCGAGCACAGTTGGCCTATCTACGTTTCTTCTGATATTGGACATGGATACTTTACCTCGCTATAAATACCTGAGGACACCAGTGAGCAACAGGTTGAAAGTGTATAGCGACAGTGAGTTATTACAGGCTGTGTCTGGGATCGGCTCGTATCAGTTGATAATCACGGGTAAAGGCATCAGTAAATACCTTATCCTTTGGTAGAATTCAAGTACTAAAATGACAGTGTGATTGATTGGTTTGCTACTCGAATGTCACGTGTCTTTGTGCCTCTTTGTTTCTTGTCTACCTCTGTGTCTAGTAAGCCATGGAGTGTTCTAATATGCAGTATTGTAGTGTATGTACAGTACCACAATGTAATTGCCGTTATTATCAGAAGTTGTGATACTTCCGGGGAGCGAACTTGACCTCTACCAGCCACGTGCTCAATGTATCTGCAAAGGGGAATGTTTGAAGTTTCACATGGAAATTTTTGTCGCATGGATAAACTTATTCCCTTTTGAATGACGTTGACTGGTGGTTGCCAAGGAATACTCTACACAGAAGTCTACCACAGTCATTTAGAGAGACTTTCCCCAAAAGACCTGCATCATTGATGCAACAGAATTATTTACAGGACGTCATTCAGATAGGGGTTTGCAATCAGCTTTCTTCTCCAGTTACAAGCACCACCACACTGTGAAATCATTGGTTGCAATATCGCCATGTGGTCATGCACCGGCGTGGCGTGGTCCTCATGTTGGGGGCGGGGCTAATAATTAGGCCGAAAACACGTCGATTTCTCACATGCAAATCCACGCCCATTTCTACTTTTTAGCCCGCAGTTTGTATACATCTAACTAAGTAAATAATATAAATTTCAGGTTACAAACAAGCTGCGGGACTGTGTGCCGTCAGTGTGCGTATAAAGGAGTGAAAACACTGTTACAGTCCGTGCCAAAAATGTTTTCATAGCTCGCTGCGATAGTCAATTGCAAAGTAAATGGCATTTCGATGACAATAGAATCTAGAAGACCAATTCAGTGCAAACGACGTTGACCAATTTTATCATTTCGTAATCTAGCGAGCAATATACGTTAGCTAGTTAGTTAGATTAATCTGTGGAGAAAGTACCGTGGAGTGCAAGCAAATCATTAGGGAGCGGAGCCGCAGGAAATTCCATTCTCCTGTCAATCGGGTTGTCGACCTTAGCTACACTTACTTAATAATAATTGATGGATAGGCTTCTGCATGCTTTCTTGATGCGGTCTTCTTTGACTCTTTCGTTGCCGGATAGCGCAGTGAAAGTCTCAAATAAGTGATAGTCATGCGCACTTTCCGTGTTCACGACTTCTCGACACTGGTTTTATCATACAGAAATGATGATGTGTAGTGTCAAAGAGGTAGAGTCAATTAACATTGTCGATCGTCAACATACTACTCTGAGATTAAGCGGACTGTCATTGTTTAGTACTTAAAATTGTAGTTTTGCTTGAAGCGAAATGACACGCCCGAAATGTTTGGGGGATATAACCTCCCCCATCCCCCCCGACGCTACGCCGGTGGGTCAGGTTATGTTTGTGTCTCGACTATTTATTGGTGCCATATCAGACAGCGAACTTACCAAGCAGTCTGGTTTTCTCACGAAATTTGTGCCTGGAGATCAAGTCATAGCAAACAAAGGGTTTGTTATTGCTGACATTTTTATGGACGTTGGACATCTCTTGTGCTACCTCATTTTCTAAAAGGAGGTCATTTTACTGAGAAGCAAGTCACTAAATGCCGACAAGTAGCTTTTCTTAGAATCGACATAGAGGGGGTAATCAGACGAATAACAAACTATAAAATTTTGCAAGGTATAAATAACACTTAGTTCAAGCATGGATCTTTTATATAAGGTGTTTACTGTTTGTTCATATCTAACAAATTCGCATCCACCTCTTGTACGTTTTTGTACGGTAAATTAATATTAATTAGTGTCATTAATATCAATTTTAATTTGTAACGGCCAAAAATGTATTGGCTCTTGTTATTATTCTGTACTCTTGCGTATAATGCTCCAGGATACACTACCACTTGCTGTTCAATTTCATTTTCATCGTGTACACCATTTTTAATAGTAATACTCAATTATATTGCTACAATATTAATTGTACTAATAACAGAACTTTATCTACTTGCTACCTAAGGTACTTTCATTCCCTAAATGCAGCACTTTCTAGGTTCAGGAGGTACAAACCAAACCATTTGGTAAGTGCGTACTACACAAAACACACATCCTAGTATTACGTACATCTAGGCACGTTTGTACCTGAGGTCTGTCAAGTCTCAATGTTACATAATCACTCAAAATGGCGCGGCAGAGTCGAGAAAGAGATCAGAAAGAAGTTGTTCATCACTGCAAAACATGCAAAACACACAAGAGACGAGTCCTAATAAGGCCTCACCTAATTCGATGCATCGTTATACGCACCGGTAAAAGTTCTAAAAGAAATATTTTTGCTTTGGCTCTAGACTCACGCGGTTAACGAACGCCAATGCATCAAAAGCGAATCAAATCGTCGCGCGGGAGGCGATAACGTTGTTAGTGCCACGCCCTGTGAAAAGGTCTATTTGACTACTTTATAACGCACTATATCGGGTGATATAGTGCGCGTCTGGATGGAGCACCTATCTAGGCGCTGTAAAACAGTATTAATAATTTTTTAGTTAATTGACTAATTAATAATGTAATTACAGTCTGCATAGATTGCCAAAAATATATTGTGTCTAAAAGTTGTTTTCATAGGTCTAAGGTGTTTGCACAGTTTAGAGCAGGATATGGTATTATTCATGTTCAAATTTCATCTGATCAATATGCATGGTTGTTGGAAATTATGCGCAGCTGAGAAATTGAATTTAGTGTTTACATTTTGTAAAAGAGGATGTTGCAGTTGTGACTGGCTGAATTAAGCACTCTTTTTGTATCGAACAACGCTGCATTCAATAATGAGAGTTATGCTAACATATTTAGTCAGCTGATCTACGTATATTATACCTATAAATTCATCAAAGTACACAGCTACACAGAAAGCAAAGACAAGATTTGACTAGGATGGCTTACTATCATAGAAAGTAGAAGGTTGAATTGGATAGTCAGTTTATATTTGCAACCTCTGAATGGAAAGTGTATGGGTAATGAGAATATGCATGTGTGATTAGATGCAACTATATGTGGCTTTTTTTAATATAGCCGCGTCATAAGCCTATTTCATTAACTATTGCTTTAGAGAATTTATCAGATGTGAAGCTAAAAGATAACAAGGAAATGGTCTTGTACAATTGGAACTGACTTGAGAGTAATGTTGATAATACAGTTGTATTTATTTGCTAATGTTTCACGATTGTATATTCTTTTTTGCAGAATTTTCCTATTTTGACAAATGGATCCGATTGCGGAGTGTATGTTTGTATGGTAAAAATGCTATATTTAATATTGGTACAGTGATTAAATGTTGTAAGCTGTATGGTCAACAGCATCCTGTTTATCAAACATTGGTATTGCCATACAGCTTCAAGCAGGTACTTTACTTTCAGTTTGGGTGTAATAAAGTAGGTTTAAGATTTGAGAATACTACGTAGCAGAAACAGTGCACGGAAGCCTAGACACATGCACGAAGACAGCCCGTTGAACAATTAGTTAATTCCTAGTCGCATACAGTTTCAACTACACGTAACTTCGAAGTGGCAGCTAAGGTCACAAACGGCCCGGTATAGCTAATAATAGGTAATTACATGTAGGCTATAGTTATCATGTACACACGTGACTGGACAACATGGCATTGCATGTAAAAGCTCTACGCAGAACTGCGTAGAAGCCGTTGACTGATACTCGGTGGACTATGCACAGTTCTCTATAGCTGTTGGGTCAGTGCAATTCTTCGTATGACTCTCGTCGTTGCAGCTGCTTCAAGTGTCTCGATCGCTAGCCTGCATGGTCGACTGACAAAAGTGAAATGTGAAAGAATATCGGGCGTTTTTTACTTACCGATAGATTCTTTTCTGAGGCGCTTAGCTAATTAATGTCAGCGCTAGTAGTCTGGCTACCAACGGAATGTATATGCATGTATCTAATTATGTATCTAAATGCATGTATGTAATCAAGTGTGCAGATAATCAAAAGTTGATAAATATCAACTAATTTTCCTTTATTGTACAAGACTACACTCCGCTTCCACATTATGCATATATCCAATTGCATATGTATGTATTTAAATGTACGTGTGTAAGTACACTAGATAGCTAGGCAGGTAGTTAGCCTCAAACCAGTCTCACACAAGTGTGTCCACGTGGGCATGTCATTTTCATTGAACACCAAGATACGTTCCTGGTGTCACTCCAAGGCGCCAGGCTTATCTGAACACGATCACTCCTGCATGAATGTACAGTAACTATGAAAACGGAGTGTGGTCTTGTACAGTGAAGAAAAATTAGTTGATATTTATCAACTCTTGATTATCTGCACACTCGATTATTCGGACTTCTAACCTGAGAAGTCCGGATAATCTTGCGCGTACTGTATTACACTGCAGTATAAATTAATGAGAATCGAGAGAATACCGAGAGAATACTAGGCAACTTCATATTTTTATTCCTATATATGGATGGGTAAACGTTTTCTAAACCTTAGATAATTCAAATGACAGTAATCGTTAAGTTTGGCGTTCTTCAAGCTCAATTAAGCCCCGACAACATTTGTAATTAATGTCAAATTTGAAATGTAGGAACAAAAGTCTTTAGATGCAACGAAATTGTCATTTTTAAAACGCTTAAGCTATTTAAGTATAACTAGCAACCGATTCATTTTACTACACCGGCCAGTAGTCACTTCTTACCTTTCAGTCCAAACACGTACTGTGTACTATCTACTTTATCTCACCATCAAAGTCCACGTTCCGAGAAAAATACTTAAGTTAACTCTTACTTCTTCTGCACTGCTAATTCCACAACACAAGGCCGGAGGAGCAGGATGGACTTACGTGGGCCATACCCATGCACGCATCCTTTAAAAAATAAGTCTTCCACCAACAGGCTTTTGGTGTGATTAAATGTATTAGCTATATGCTATCTTTACTCTGGGCGTGTTTGGCCTACAAAACCATGTCCATCCAACATTTGGACTGATAGCGCGTTGGTCCTGAGGCAAGTACTGTTTATGCAGTAACACAGTGTGGCATGAACTGCATAAATTACCTCTGTGACAACTGGACAGGATCCTAATCTTCTCGCCTTAATTAATTAATCCAAGTGCCTGAAGAACTCGAAATTATTTTAATTAAGTTACAACGGCACCTTGCCTCACTATATCTATTTTGAAAGGTGCGAAACAATTTCGACAGTGGGTTAATTGATTGCGTCCAGTGGCGTAGGAATGTCATCCAGGTCGAGGAGCCAAACCTCAAATTATACGAGTTAATTGTAGCCACCTGTACCCAGGACGTCTGCTCGCAAGTGTAGTTTACACTGTCGTAGTGTGTACGACTCTATTGGAGCTCCCCGTTTCTTCTACTTGTAGCTCGTTTTCACGGTGATCTTTCTAATTATATAGTGACCATTCATAGATTGGAAGGCCATGGGCCCCGTGGTCCCAGTGCCTGGTCCGTATGCTTATGGCGTCGATTATCGATATGACTGGACGATCAACTGTTGTTCTTATCTTGAGGGGAATATATCGCATGCATTCAGTCTAAGTCATCTAGAGAAAACTCACTAAATTTTTTATTGTTTTTAGCAGTTGCTACATATAATGGCAACTTAGTTAACTTTTAGTCGACACTAAACGTTCGTTTACAATAGACAAACTGTGTCTACAATCAACGTGCCATAATGTATCCAATTACTTTGCTGTCTAGACTACCGTTGTCATTCCCGTTAGAACCTGCAAAGTTTCCAGCACTATTTGCGTAGAACTTGTATCGTGTTCCAAACCAACAAAAGAGTCTGGACTGTAACAACTGTTTTCTTGGTTAGCAATAAATCCCAGACGAGTTCGTGCGTTTGTGGGGTGACCTTTCGCATTGAATCCCTCCTGTAACAGTAAGACACGAATGTTAACAAACGACAAAGTCATAGATACCTTCTTTAATGATTTTATTCTATTCTGTTTGTTAATTGAGTAACAATTGCGATTGCCATGCAGGCAGCAGCTATAGACTAGAACATTAAACTGTTTGCTCGCAATATCAAGGTTGTAGCAAGCTCCAAAAATCGTCAGGCAAAATATATTATTTCTATGCATTGATTAATATTAATTAAATAATTAATTAAGAATAATAATTAAGACGTCTAAAAATATTTAAATACGTACTTATTGAATTGTTTCACAGTTAATCAATAGCAGAACAAGTCTGAAGATACGTAAAACAAGTCTGAAGATACGTATAAAATATCTAATATATTTAATAAGCTATACCCTATTCCGGAAGTTGACTCTAATTGTCGTTTGGTGGAACTCAACTGGGGGAATGATCCGGCAAATGTGGGACTAATGGACCGCTTGCTACAGCTCTGAATGACGTGCTCAACTGCTTACCTTGTTGCAATGTGGCTGAAGAGATGACTTTGGCATTAGACTTCTCCACTTACTTTCACCAACGCTCGTTCTCCTGTAACGTCCATCTGCAATGAGACTGTAGAGAGATGACGCTTTGTAGCTGAAAGTGATCCACCTGATCGTTCCATCTACTTTCATTCCCAAACGAACTTCGGTAAATGGCAATGTCCAATAGGAAGCCAGTTTAGTTTCTTTGTTATCCAAATACAAATTATTTGATTGAAATGTTTGCTTGTTTGACCATATTGCGTTGTCGTAGCTAAATGTTTGCTGACTCCCATCTATCTTCATGATTAAAGTCCAACCTTCACTCGCATCACAGAATGTCTGATAATTAAAGACAATTTAACATAAACGTAAAACAATTAATTTAAATTATTACATATTTCCAACCTGGAATGGTGGATCACTAGTAGATGGCTTAATCCAATACTGTCCATTGTAAGAAGATGATTTGTGCATGTTTGCTATTTGTTGACATGATACAGCAGGCTGCAGACTTGATTTACCGAGTGACATCAGACTTAACCATTTGGTGCCGTCACAATACTCTATCCCTTCTTTCTTGTTATATCTCATCATTCCTGCTCAAATTTTGTACACAATGCAAATTTTCTCATTTTTAACTCATTTCATTAGTTTACCTTCTCTTATCTTAGAACAATCGTCTAAACGAAAAATTCCCGGCGGGCCTCTCGGTCCTATTGGACCTCTAATTCCGTGCTCACCTGGAAAACCTTTGGGACCAACTTTTCCTGCAACCCCTTTTTCACCTAGACAGTAACGTAAAACATAACTATTTTAAGTCTGAGGTCATGTAGTCAGTTGTCTATTTTTGTTGTAGGTAAAATGCAAGAAAAAATGTTATGAACACTAAAGTCACTAAATCTACTTTGCAACGGTTGCTTGATAACGTTAGATTGATGAGAGTTGACGCATCAATACTGTAAACTGTCAACGTACATAATCATGAATAACGTTGTGATGATAACGTTGCGATGGCAACGAGCTCGGCAAAAAATGAGACTGTTACAGATGCTTAATAAAGTATATATTCCTACCTGTGTTTCCTTTTGGTCCCGGACGACCAAACGTACCCGGAGCTCCCGGAGCACCTTGGATACCGGATACTGTTACTGTATAGATATCACTTCTCAAACACAGCATTTCTGTAGTCACGGAAAATTGCAGTAATCTTACCGGAACAGCAACCATTCTTGCAACCTTTGCTTTCCTACAGAAAGACAAGTAACTGTCAAGACACTAGACTCGTTCTGGCGCATTTTTAACTTAATAGCTATGCTATATATAATAAGCTATTTCAATAATTTATAAATATTAAAATAACATTTTTAATTACTATACCTCAACAGAATCTGACACTGCGGTAGCGGTCACCACCAATGATACGAGAAAGACAAAAAACCTACTCGCTGCATGGTGATCACAAAGAAACACTAAACTCGAACGGTAGAACTGCTTGCTACCAGGCTAGCAGTTTGTTCTTATGGCTCACGAAAGAACGGAACGTAACACCGTTTGTTAGACCAAGCTCCACCTCATGTCTGTTGAGATACGGTAAACTTAGATACAGTAAACTTAGATACGGTAAAATTACGTCTTTACCGTGAAGATCATGCAATATCCTATCTATACTATAATACGTCAACCCACGCTTCCGTCTGTCTGGATGTCTGTAACGCGCCGATCGACACGACGCTGGTCTGGGATCGTCGCGAAGCGCAGCGGAAGGGTCGAAACCGGACGTCGGAGACGAACGGTCGAGTCGCGAAATACGGCGGAAGGGTCGAGATCGGCCATCGGAGACGAACGGTCGAGTCGGATTTCGCCCGAACTGCCCCCGACGAGGTCTGAAATGAGATGCGCCGGAGTTTGTTTGTTCAATTAGCCTAGTATGCGGATGTGACATGCGTTCGCCAGCCACTAGGCTGGAAATGGCTGAGACGAAAAAGGCATCACCTTCACAAGCAGAAAGCGTACAGCAAAAGTCTGCCTCAGCAGGGCCTACACACCGTCGTGTAGTTAGAGGAAAATGTGCTTTTCGTGATGTTGTTTTAAACAATAATACGACAACCCACGCTCCCGGCGACGTCTGTCTGGATGGATGGTTAGACAGCTATCTGGTAAAGCGCCGATCGACACGACGCCGCTCTCGGATCGTCGCGAAACACGGCTAAAGGGTTGAGATCGGACGTCGGAGACGAACGGTCAGGTCGGACTTCACCCGAACTACCTTCGACGGCCAGAATCGAGACTTTGGCGGAGTTTGTTTGTTCAATTAGCCGAGTATGCGGATGCGACGTGTGCTCGCCACTGTATGCCATCCTCTGGTCTAGAGTAGAGTGCAAGCTGCACCCGCTGCAGTCATAGGTTCTAGGCCAGTTCACCAAGCCGAGTGTTTGTGCGTGCGTGCGTCCGTAACGGAAGGTGCGTCTTCATTGCGGAAGTGGCGTCATTCTCCACGAATAGATCATGACGTTTTATGTGGGAAAGGTCTGAGATGGGAATGTACGGTGGCCTACGGTGGCCACTTCGAACGGTGGCCGGTTCGCGCTTCCACGTTCCACGTTCCAAATTGCTTGTGACGTCAGTTACGTCATTAAACGTTATCAAAATATTAGAGTGCGCTACATTTCTTTGACGTCACCCTCAAGTATGGAACGTGTAACGTAGAACGTGAAAGCACACTTTTCATGTTCCACGTTCCACAATTGGTTGTAAACCGGTTGATTTTTGTAAGTAGTTGCGTTATAAAGTTGTAGCCTATGTTCTAGCCTACTAGCTAGCTCTACCTGTTTTCAGGTGTCCTACGCTCCTGGGTGTGAAAAAACCACGATTTTTGAGGGCCATCAGGCCGGAAGAAATAAAGACTTGTTGGTATTTGGCGCTTTGACATAGATTTTTGGCGGTTTTTTGTGTTATAGAGGTGATAGAGCAGGATGCCAAGAGGAGAAAGGTGACTTATCTGGCAAGCCTTGTAGAAAGAAGACACCTTAGTTGTCAGGAAGCCCTAGAAGTGTCAGAGGAATCATTTGGAGGCACAGCACGTGGAGGTCTAGGGTTTAGAATATTATTTTAGCTACAATATTCAAAGTGTGTGTTTATATTTAATATTTCATCTCTATACAAGAGCTATTCATCAATCTCAACAGTCAACAGCTGCAGGTTTGTAGCTAAAATTGTCTTGTGTGTTGCTACTAAATTACCTGTACTGTACTTTTTGCAAAAGATATGTCTACTTTGGTAGACAAATACAAGACTCTTGAGAGAGGCAAGGGAAAGCAAGCTGTTGGCTCGAAAAAGAGATCTTTGCCCTCTGTAGTGCAGGTAGGTTTGCATCACAAAGGATATTGGTAAAAAGTGTGTGGTAAACTGTGTGATTACTTTGACATGCTTCATATACTTTTAATACTCCATTTTCAGCACAATGAGGCTGATTTTAAATCACAGTAAGAATCACACTACGTGTGTGTTCATTAGTATAGATGATTACTTTTAGGACTGAGTTAAGAAATAATAGGTTTTAACCATTCTGTAAGTTTCGGTTGCTTCAATTTTTACTCGACATCTGCAGACTTGGCAAACTGTAGGTAGTGGTCGCGATCAGACAACAGTTACTTGTGTTTGCATTAGCATATGTGTGTTGTTCTGCAATTGTATGTATGTTTCTTTTCTGCTTGATATCTCAAATTATGGAGGTTCAATTAGTTTTAGGATAAATGTTGTCTCCGTGTGGCCATTGTGGTGCTTACTAATCATGTCAATCTCTAATGTTCGAAGTTGCTAAGAACACAGCATACACATGCAACGTCAATTTCTCTGATAGTTTAGTCAAATTATTACATTATCTAGTACAGATGGTTGTCTCATAAAATGTGTACACACTTTGAATGATTATAAATACAATATTTATTATGATATATCTAGATTTTATAATCTAGAATCATTTGAGTTGGTGCTGGGTTCTGACCAATCTTACTGACAGTTGACTGAGAGAAACTAATGCTGTTGCTGTATGTTTTATTTGTTTTGTTTAGATAACTGTTGGTGCACTCATCTATTCCAGTAAACTGAGGAGGACAGTCAACAGCAGAAGCCTTCCAACGGGTGTTTGTCTGTCAGTTGCAAAGACGTCCACAGCCGAGCAACTGCTACAACATTGCCAGCAAGCATTGTTTTCGTCACAAAAGGAAAGTTCTATCTTGGGAATAGCAAGGGCGACAGGATAGACGGAAAAGTAGGAGGTGTCCCTTGGACCGTTGAATCCTATTTTCGAATGCGTGGTCTTGCACCTTCGAGGTGCAGATTTTATATTGTCAAGGTTTTATCAAGCAAACATGGCTGTTAGTAACCTTGTACTCACCAGTTACAATTACTTCAGGTCTACGAAGATGAAGAAATCAGTTCTGTGGTGAGAGTGGAAACAGGTATACAGTGTGTTTTACAGATAAGTGGCACTGCACATCAATTATGACATGGTATGATTGTACTATTTCATGTAGAGAAAAACAAGACATCATTTAGGTTGTCATCATCACCACCATCATCACCATCATCACCATCGCCACCACCAATGCCAGCAGCAGCAGCAGCAGCAGCAGCAGCAAAGACTAGCAGAAGTACATTAACTTAATTAATTAATTAATGACTGTAGATACATACTGAGTTAACCTTTTAATCAAACATTTTGTTGTACTCATCCATATAGAAAATGCAGAAGTGGATGATGATGATGACTGGAAGATCAGTGTGGAAGATCTTACAATTGGACGAGAGATCGGCCATAGATCATTTGGCAAAGTTAATCAGGCACTCCTACATGGAACACCAGTGGCCGTGAAAACTATTCGATATGGTGCCAGTGGCGTAACAAAAGCGATAGTGTTAAATGAAGTTAATTGCCTTAGGTATACTTTCACCACATTAGATGTGTTGTGGTTTGTCTTTCCTTGCTCAATGCAACTGTTGCAGGAAATTGAGGCACGAGAACATCATTTTGTTTATGGGGTATGCCATGAACAATATTGAAGTTAAAATAGTGACAAATTTTGTTCAAGGGCAAACTCTGCAAGGCTTGCTCTTCAAGAAGGTTGCTGCACATTGCTAGTATTCATTCAGTAAGTTTCATTTTGTTAAATATGTTGCTTATAGAAAACTCATTTGACCGTTAAGTAACAAATTTCTTATCCTAGAGCAGGTGTCATTTGGACTGGCATATTTGCATGGCAAGACACCACCTATTGTTCATCGGGATCTGAAGCCTTCAAATATATTGGTAAAGTCTAGCTACTGAACTAAAATTACATATGGATAGTTACACAGCCCTTGTGTTGTTGCAACGGGTAGAGGCACACTGCACACATACATCTGTGATTTGGGTTTAGCCATATCAAGAGAGGGGCAACTCTCCTGAGTACCATGCCAAGAGCAAGGACAGTGTACTATCTTGCCCCTAAAACATTGAACGGACAGAGTGGTCCACTCTCGGATGTGTGGGCCCTGGGCCTCATTACAATTGAACTATACTCTGGTTGGCTTATTTCCTGACAGGTGTCCAAAGTTGCCATTAGATAACATTGTATTGTCGTGAACAGGAGCTCATGCGTGTTCCAATGTCACAACGGAGCAAGAAGTTTTCGGAAGGCTGTATGGACAGCAATGTCCAGATGCTTTGAAATATATTTCGAATGACATGAAAATGATTGCGCGTGAGTGCGTCAATTATGAGTCATACAAACGGTCTAAAATGGCTCCTGTTTTGACGATGCTGCACGGCTGTGGCAAGAAAGAACACGTGTGACTGCATGTCAATAGAGTAAGTTCATAATCTAGCATTCTTCTGTTATAGCTTTGCCCAGTTGCTTTTACTGTTCAGTTTGAGTTTCTGCATGTTTAAGTCAAGACGTTTCTGTATGAGTTTTTGTTTGAGTTAAAAGTTTCTGTTTGAGTTAACTTTGACAAGGAGAGAGACAAATATGAATTGCAACATATTACTGGTACAATCCTCAACTTTAACTTCCATATTTGAAAACAGCATTGCATTTATTTCCATTGCCTTGTTAGTCTCTACATGGTCATTCATTAAATCTATAATTCAAGTTCTTGCAACAAGTGCAAATACAGTTCTCTGGCTTTTACTGCAGTGGAGGGAGTTGCCATATTTTCTCTCTCATAACTTGTGCAGTCATATCAATAAATTCCTGTGGAACAGCAACAGGTTTGTTTTCAATAAATTCTTCTGCAGCTTGCAGTTGCTCTGCAATAACTGGAAATCTCCGCCTTTCAACTTCTATAACACAGATACTATACAATGTCATGTGTTAACCTCGTGATAAACATATTGATCTTCTGGTGCAAAATATAACATATCAGTTAAAGCAGAAAGAAGCAATGAGTACGCCTGGCAACCCAGAAGCAGAGTCCGTACACCAGTTACAGAAGCAGCCTGTACACCAGTTACAGAAGCAACGAAGAATCTAACCATTTTGAATTGAGACAAATGAAACTATTACGTAGATCCCTGCAAATTAACGCCGGGCGTAGGAAGTGGCAAAACAAACAGCTTTCCGCAGCAAGCTGCCCTAGTGTCTTTCTATCAGAAGAACTACCAGGTATGTCCAGGAGCTTGTACGTCTCTTAGTACTACTAATTAGCTAAGAATATGTCAAGAGGAAAACAGCTCAGGTCTATTACCAGAGGAAAGATCGAAGCGCTGCTTTCTGTAGGCCATATCACTCGCCAGATTGTAGTACAAGTGTGACGATCAAATACAGCAGTTCATCGATGCCTGCAGAGGTTGTCAAACGGTAGCAGCGACTATGCAACATGTCTTGGTAGAGAAAGAAAAGCAACGGCACGTCATGACAGGACGTTCGCCTTGCCATTGAGAACAAGAGAAAGACGTCGAGACAGCTATTCTTTCAGCTGCATCAACAAGCTGACGTTGCTATTTCCTGCAGTACAGTTAGAAGACGACTGCATGAAAGTGAGCTGCGTTCTCGGAGGCCACGTAAGAGACCTGTGCTGACGGACGACCATCGCCGGCTCAGACGAGAATGGGCGGCAACGTATCGTGACCGGGAGATGGAGGCGTGGAGATCTGTCCTTTTTAGCAATGAAGTAGCATTGGAAACGACGGAGCGTTGCACGTCTGGCGCCGTAAGAAAGTAAAGGATTTGCCGCAATGCTGTGATTGACAGTAAAACACTCACTAAGTGTTATGGTGTGGAGTAGCATGTCATATTATGGTGTCGGATCTCTAATAAGACTTGAAGGCCGCGTAGACGCTCTTGCTTACCAAAGAGTTCTCGAGGACTACACGCTTCCTGACGATCAACGGTTAATAAGAAAGAATTTTGTTTTCAAGCACGACAATGTGCCCATCCATATCGCTCGATTCACCCGCAATGGTTGCGTGACAACAACGTCACCTTACTTGACTGGCTTCCGCAGTCTCGACACGCCAACTCAATCGAAAACTTGTTGCATAAATTGAAAGTTTCAACAAACAAAAGGCATCCCCAGAACGAAGAAGAACTCTGGCGTTCCGTCCAGGAGGCCTAGCTGGCAGACAATTCTAGCAGAACATGTGCAGACTTTAGTCAACAGAGCTGCGCGTCGCGTAATTTCATTTAAATCAGCTAGAGGTGGACAAACCAAATATTATTAAACAGTTAAAATGTTGTGTCACGTCTAGACGTGCAAACGACAATAGCGTGAGAAGTCACGTGATAATTTCGTCTAGCACCGTGTGGTTTACGGGGTTTTGAATTTTAAGCAATAATAAACATTAGCTCAGCAATGCTAGTAGGATCTGCATTTACCTCGTAAAGATTCTTTACTTTTATTATTAGCTGGAAGATGATAAACGCGTACGTTTGTACTGGGTTATGAGGCAGTGTCCTTATAATTTTATGACTCGAACTATATATATATATATATATATATATATATATATATATATATTAAAAATTAGCAAATCATTAATTAAGGTGTTTCTGATCTACTGTGTGTTCCCATGCGCACTTGCACTTAAGTGTGTGAGTGTGAGATAAAATATGATGACATCTATTTTGACTGTGCTCAGTTAGGTTACGGCCTGATTGTGCTATTCTACTTTAGCTAATGCTTAAATTTATTTTTAATTTTTATTGCAGCATGTTCGTTGAAAGAAAATCTAGTTTTTACGCATAGACATTTAATTTGCACTGTGTGTTTCTACTTGTAGCAGTGAGTAGGCGAGACAGCGTTAGGTCGCAGTCGTCTGAATTTGCTGACAAACTGTGAGTACATATACGTCAAACGGTTAAGCTATGACTGTGTGGTAATGTTACTTTTATGAATTCAAACAGGAGAAATACTGCTGTGCAAAATAGACTTCATGGTTTCATAAGTGGTTCGTGCGATATCCGTCGTGATGTTGCTTTTCACGTTTCTCGTTTGTCTGCTCAGACACCATTAGATGTTGGGTGTCACTGCCGATGACTTGTCAACAACTCACAAGACTGACATTCCAAGTGAAACAGTCTATACAACGATACATCTCTGGATTAAGGCTTTCCTTGGCTTGCTCAATTACTACGGGCGGTTTTGCCAACGTTTTCAGCGACTTTGCATGCCTTGTATGCATTATTAGGCAACAATCGACCGTGGAAGTGGTGATCTAAGGAAAGAGGAGCATTCCAAAAAGGAAAACAGAAGCTTCTGGAATCAAAATTTCTGACACATTACGACCTGCAAAAGCCAGTGAGTCTGAGTTGCGATACATCACCTTTCGTAGATGCCTGTCTGACACATAATGCCAGATGGTGAGGAAAGACCGATAGCCTTTGCATCTGGAACACTGTCGACAGCAGAGAAAAGTACGCCCAACCGGAAAAAGAGGCATTAGAAATTGGTATACGGAGTGAAGCAATTTCACAAGTACCTCGTGAGCAGAGAATTTACGTTTGTTACAGACCATCGACCGCTTCTGAAGATCTTGGGACCATATGAAGGCGTCCCAACCTTGGCAGCAGCCCGGTTACAACGATGGGCACTGCTTCTCAGTGCATACAACGACAAGCTGAAATTCAAGTCAGGAGTAGAAAACAAAGAAGCCGATTTGTTGTGCAAATTGCCGATACCTATGAAAGTGATTGACCCAAATGAGGAGATTTACCATGTGGAATACTGCGATCAGTTGCCAGTGACGGCAACCGAAATAGCCAGAGAAACCCAAAGAGATACAATACTGAGAAAGGCTTATGAATATATCCGAAGTGGATGGAGAATTTCAGAGAATTAGTGTTTAGAGCCTTGCGCCAGACGATCCACAGAGTTGTCAATCCATAGTGGATGCTTACTCGGGGGAGTAGAGTAATTATACCAAGGGCATTACGTACGGTGGTGGCAGAAGAAATTCATGATGGATGGACATCTTGGAGTAGTCAGGATGAAGGCTTTAGCGAGGAGCTTCATCTGGTGGCCCAATCTTGACAGAGATTTGGAAGACTTAGCTAAGAGATGTGAGAGATGTCAGAGTCAAAAAGGAAGACCAGCACGAGTCTTACCATCTCACCCATGGATCTACCCAGCGATGCCTTGGGAGAGGGTGCATGCAGACTTCTCCGAACTATTGAGAAGACAGTAGTTGCTGATGATCGACGCTTTCTCGAAGTGGCCAGAAGTACACGAGTTGGGCACTCATGCCACCACAGAGCAGACCATAAATGCTATGAGACGGAGCTTCAGTTATCACGGCTTACCCAAGAGGTTGGTGGCGGATAACGGGCCCCAATTTAGGTCACATGAATTTCAGATGTTCGTGAAGGCAAATGGAATTCGACATTAGTTAACACCGCCTTATCATCAATCATCCAATGGACAGGCTGAAAGATTGGTCCAAGAACTGAAGAAAAGTTTGAAGAGTCGGCCAACTGGGAGATCCATCAGTCATCAGGTATCATCATTGTTACTGCGGTATCGAACGACACCAAACATGACAACAGGGAAGGCCCCGGCGGAGCTGATGTTGAAGAGAGAATTTCGAACTAGACTAACTCTCTTACGACCTGAAACAGGGAACAACATCTGGGATCTGCAGACTGATCAATATGAAGATGCTACCTTTCGAGCAAGAGACCTCGAACCAGGATCAACTGTAAGTGTCTGAAACTCGAGACAGGACAGTAGAGGGAAGTGGTTAGGTGGTACCATAGTTCAGAAACTGGGTCCCACAAACTACTTGGTCAATGTCGGAGAAAGTAATAGATATGTACTTGTGGACCAACTAAGATCCAGAGATGAGAGAAGTATGCCACAAGTGGCAGAGACAGAAGAAACACCAATTTCAGTGGCCCTGGATCAAGACACACAGCGAGATAAAACAGCAGTTGAAGAGAACACAACAGCTGAACTAGGTGAATCAAGCCAGGAGACACCAACGACAGCAACACCCAAGTTATAACCCGGAGCAGAAAGAAGATATCCGGTGAGATCCGACAAGAGACCACCTGCTAGATACCGACAAGGCTAAGGAGGAGAACTGCGATGTATCGTGTGTACTAATTAGTCAGAGGCGGAGTTACGATGACATGTATAAGATAGCCGTAGTGCAATTGCATTGTTAGAGTCTGTGTTCCGCGTTCAGATATAGTTCAGTGTGTCTATAGCAATAGAGCGTCAGTCTTCCGTGGTGTAGAATCAGTGTGTGCGTATAAGTGCAAATACAGTACAATTTCAAATATAGTCCTCCACTGTGGGGTTTTCGCTAATCGTTCGTATCGGGTTAGGGTATTTTTACTCTCTTCAGGACTGACCGGGGTTTGTTGTGCAGCTTCTTCTGGTACCTGTTTTAGTCTCTTGATGATCTCTCTGCCCCTGAACCATTTCAGAGTTTAATCGAAGATCATGACGATTGCGTCTTAAAGTACCCCATGCATGATTGAGTCACTACACGGTATGATCTTGGCTGTATCTCTCTATCTACTGTCACTGGTACATTCCACTCCCCATCTATTTGGTCATTCACCAACACCCGAGTTCCTGGTTTCAAGTCTGGTAAGAATCGCACTCCATGTCTTCTGTTATATTCTGCCGCCTGATTTGCTTGCTAACTCTGTCTTTCTCTTGGAAGACTTATTCACCAACTGTGGAATCAATTGACTAGCAATACTTGGCATGGTTGTCCGCAACTTGCTCCCCACTACCAATTGACCATGAAACACTCCAGTGGCTTCATGTTCTGTAGCTCTGTATGCAAACAATCCCAAATCACTGTGCCCAAAGCCACTCACTTTAGCGACCTACACAGTAGCCCAATGATGCCCAGTGAGTCTGCCTGCAGAAATCTGGCTGGAAGAATCAATGAGCAGGCTGGAGACAACACTCAAGCCGGTGCATTCCTATTTGGCGTATTCAATCTTGAAGGAATTAGAGAGTTTCAAGCAATACATGAAGCCAAATCTATTGCCTCCCAGTAATATGTACGTGAATATTACTAATTAACCGTAATTTGCTAAAGCACACTTGAAGCAGTATGCAAGAGTTATTAAATGCAACATTGTACACACACAACTACAAACAGGTTGTTATTTGATATGCTACTCAGTACTGATATGCCACAGATTGTTATCAGTGCTCAGTATACACTAGCTTATTATACATGTGGTGTGTGTGTGTGTGTGTGTGTGTGTGTGTGTGTGTGTGTGTGTGTGTGTGTGTGTGTGTGTGTGTGTGTGTGTGTGTTTATATTATTATATCCAACCGGTAATGACTATAACTGGTTAGAATTGAATTATACAGCATCGTAACTGGTAAACAAATGTCACAGCTGTTGCACTAGCAGCTTGAATAGTGGCATGATTTTGCTGGACACTACTTTGACATGCCATTCATTGATCCAATCTTCCAAATATATGCAATCTTCTTCACATGTTCTACACACAATGCAAAATATTAAGCATAGCCTTTCTTCAGTAAAATTTTTCATTTAATTAATCAATTAATTAAAAGACTGTACAGTACATGAACTGGTTACTTGTACAGTGTAATGACATGGACCACACTCGCTGAACCATTGATTTTCAAGAAACCAATATATATGGACATTCTGTTGCTGTCCAGAACACCACAGAAAAGTTTAGCTGCACCATTTTTACAGCACTGGCTGTTAAAGGCAAAACATACATACACGCCTGCACTGGAACATGTACAAAAAACCTTTTTTTCTAAAGTTTCACTGATAAAACAGTTTTACTTATTCTCCAATAACTGATAATCTAGACCAATACAAGCCGATACCGATCGATACACGTAGCCAATCCAATATTTCACGATTATCTGTAATATTGACAACTTAATTAGTTAACATTGAGTCACATTTGTGATATCGTAGGTCTTGTACCCTGCCACAAGAAATAAACTTATTTCAAAAATTACAGAGGCAAATTGCAGTCCTCTCTCAAGTAAAAGTGTTCCTAGAATGAGATCTCTTCTTTAGCTTCAAATTCATCACGAGGTGACCCTCACACGCCAACCATACCTCTACACATGCACATCCTCATTCTGTAATATTGGCTGCAACCAAACCATGTATCGTATACATGTAAAGTATATGTAAAGAATGTATAGCATACCTCACTTTTCCTACATTTATTTAATACTTAATTTTAAAGATTGAGAAATTTTTTGAATAATCTGAGGTGTGTTGGGTTTGATAGTTTATGCAACATGTAAAATTATACCTAAAATCATATTTGTCCGTAAATTTACAGTTTGATAATGATTTCTACAGCCTACATTGATTGCTTTATACAGTCTATTTATATATAGTCAATATGATCTTATACGGCCAGTCAATATTGATTGATATACACAGTCAATATTGGTTGATATATAGTAAGACTATTATTGCTCGCTCCTTAATTTTAGTTATCGTTTGAATTCCTTGTTATCTACATGCAGTGCATTCCAAATAATTTCACTGGTTGCATCATGGGGTTTTATCCATAAAAATTCTATGTCCACACTAAAGAACAAGATCACCAAAATAATCCATGTTTCCACATAGACGTCTTGCTGCTTCTTGACTAACTTGAAATAGAGAACGTCAGTCTTTGAAACAAGGTTAAGCTCAACACTATTGCTAATGTATATATCAATCAATATTTACTGTACAGTATACATCAATCAATATTGCCTGTATACAATAATATTGACTATATATAAATTGGCGGTATAAATCAATCAATGTAGGCTGTTTAAATCATTATCAAACTGCAAATTAACAGAAGTGAACCTTGGTTTACCTCAGGATATAGCTTACCTATTCCCTGCAAACTACAGCTACCTTGTTGTTAAGCACAGCAAGAAAGAGCAAGATGCTTTCTTGGGAGCAGAGTCCTACAATTTTACACTAACAGTATGGACAAATGCAAACACTCCTCAAGCAGCAGTGCAATGGATAGAAGACTTTGAAAAAATCTCAAAAACAACATACAGAGTAACAAGAGGAGTCAAACCATCAGGTCAAAGAGTTCTGTTTAAAACAGAGCGACGCTGTCACCACCAGCAAAAGAAACTAACTAAAACCCAAGAGAAAATGAAGTCCCAAATTCCACCATCACGTATGTTCAAGAGTACCAAAATTAAGAAAACAAAGTGTCCAAGTACCTTGAGAGTGCGAGTCTATTCTAGCCTAGCCTTGGCTATTGCCAACCATCCTAGCAAAGCATGTCTGATTGACATGCAGTATAGCCACAACCACCCTGTAAATAGTGCACGTGCACTTAGTTGCAGGCCTGTTGCTAATTGCGTTAAAAGAGGAGTACAACAATTTGTTTGAGTCAGGATACTCAGCAGCCAGAGCTCGGCATGAATATGTTAACAGACTACAGCTAAAATTTGGCACTTCAGATGTTGAAGTTGCACTTGCTGATCGGTCCATCAACCCCAACTGCCAGGATGTCCAACGCTTGTTTCAAAAATGGAGACAGAAGTGTGTTGGCTCTAAAAATGGCAAATTAATGTTTGAGCGTCTATCGCTAGAAGTAAACCAATTTAATAAAGCCCATAGCTCAGAAAACGGCAGAGCGTTTCTTCAACTTTATCAGTCAGCTGAGGAGACCAAAGAAGCAGTGGCTCCTGAACATCCACCAAAAGTTAAAAAAAGTCACTCACAATGCTCCATTCCTTTTAGCAGTTGTCACACCCTTAATGGCGAGAGCTCACAAACTATTGTACCAAAGCAGTGAAATGGTCTACTGCGATTCTACAGCCAGCTTAGACAACTTAAACACTGCAGTGTTTGTACTCAGCTGCAGCACTGTTGCAGGAGCTGTACCGTTAGGGTGTGTGATGGCTTCAAGTGAAGATGTAGAGACTCTTACAGCTGCGTTTAAAGCACTTGTCAGCATCCTACCTGACTATGCCTTTTTTGGAAGAGGCAAAATTGCAGAGCCGTTAACAATTTTAACTGATGACTCTGCAAGTGAACGAAGAGCACTCCAGATAGTATGGCCAAAAGCACAACTGCATCTTTGTGTGTTCCATTTCCTCCAAAGCATGTGGTGTTGGCTGTGGAGTGATAAGTCCAGGGTAACAGGAAACGACAGGGTAACTTGTATGTTGCTCACAAAGTGCCTTCTTTACTCATCTTCAGAGCAAGCCCTAATGAATGTAAAATCTGATATTGAAAGCAGTCAATTTCCTGTTTTCAAAAAACGGATAGGCAGTTACTGGCAGCGGAAAGAAGAATGGGCTTTATGCTTCCGGACACAATTCCCAACACGAGGAAACTACACGAATAATTATTCTGAGGCAAGCATAGTTTGGGACAGCGGTCAGCAATCTAACTGTCTTTAAGACAGACTGCAGATTTTATCGAGATACGGAGACCATGTTTAATCGGCTTCAAGAAGGAGCAAAGCTGCTGAAGTCGGGGAACGTAAACAAACTGTTTAAGGAAAAGTTAGCTATAGTGGTGCGAAATGTGTCAGAGTCTTCCGAAGAACTAGTTATAGCTCACTTTCTAGAAAAAATTCAGCAAGCGTGTCAAGAGCAGCCTTTAGACAACTTTCATTTTAGTCTGTAGAATGGAGAATATAGAGTTGCAACGTCTCAACCAATGGGAAACTCTCCGCTTTTGCATAGTTTTGAAAGAGTAAAGATGATCTTAATAAACAGACTGCAATATACAACAATCTCATTGAGTTGATGGCATTGTTAAAAACAGTTCTTGCAAACTCTACCTATAATTAAGACTGGAGTCCCATTGATGACACTTGTGCTGTAACAAAATTCAGTCTTCTGGAACGCAATCTTAGTGATGCAGCTGCCTTTGGAGCACTTGAGTGCTTTATGGCAGTAATAGAAAGCTGCAATTTTCAACCGCTGTGCAAATTTGATAGCTCAGAAGCAACAGAAATATTAGACGTGCTCGATAAAAATTTGCTTGATGTGTATGATAACACCGCGGAGCTTCGGCAAAAAATGGTTGGAATTTTTCGACAGTCGCTTGCGAGACAAGACCATGACATTGGAAGTAAGAAGTGGCTGAAACTGCTGGAAGATTTCTTCAAAGCTTTCACTTGTCGGCGTATTCAGAGAGTGCAAGAACGGATTCATGTAAACACCGAAGGATATACAGACAACGAAAAAGTTCAGCAACTGCTTCGAAAAGCTGACACAGACTATTTCAGACAGCTACTTCAGGTTTGGTCGGTGTGTGGATAAAAATGCAATAATTGCAATGCATGTGTGCGAGACCAGAATATCACAAACGAGCTACATTAAAAATTAAAGAGGCGAAAGTCATTCGTGAGATACAGATCACATTTGCTTGTCACCATGCTCTTTTTGCGAAACAGAAAGTAACGTGAGCTGTGGTTATCCCGCCCTACACACAGGCGACCGCCACTGTCAACTGTCACACATGCGGGTGATCGTTGCAGTTTGCATGAACATCCAGGATGCAATGGTTTTTGTTCGTTACAGTCTAATCATTTCGAAAAACATGCAGTTTTAGAACATAAATGTGACGCAGAAATTCATTACTGTGGTAAAATGTGTGATCTCATGATCTGCCAAAATTTCTGCTACGTCCACATTATGTCAAACACAATCGTCATGAGTGCAGTTCCAGCAGTGAATGTCCAAGTAGATGTGTTGTAAAAGGTTGCTCAGCGGTTTGGTTCAACGCCAATCATTTTCATGTTTTGGACAACCCCAAAGAAGATCACTACTGCAGCAACAGTCATTCTTGCCCTCAACAGTGTGAACAAAATGGTCTTTGCGGTATCGATGTTCAACTTGTCAGCGTAAAGCCTTCTCAAATGCTTGCAAAATTTCAAGGTCGTCAAAGGGTATATGAGTATCAATTATTCTCACAGCAAGTTAAAGCCAAGAGCCCTTGCGGTAAGCGAATTCCTCAAGGAATGCGTGTGCACGAAGGATTGCATATTCATGTTGGACCTCGTGGAGAACCTTTGCCAAAACATTTCTGTGACCATCAATGCAAAGGTTGTTTGAGGTATTGTGAGAAAGAGTACGGACATGCCGGTCGTCACAGCACAACTCATGGCAACATGAGTTGCCAGATATTTGTATCAAGCAAGCAGTTATTTTACATCGGAGACCGCGAGTATGAACATGGTGAGTCTGCAATTGCTGAACTTTGTGATCAGTTCTGTAAAAGACTTGGCCGTGGACACACTCACGTGGTCGTTTGCCAAAATCCGAACAATTTTAGAACTACACGATATCGCAAACACAATCATAAATTCGATCAGTGAAAAATCACACCGCTATTTTTGACGAAGTAACACATGACCTCTACTGAGAAGAAGCAGACTTTGAAGACCCGTGTACAAGCGCAGAACAAGCCAATTTTCGAAAGTGTAACATGTATTGCGAAAGAGCAAGTGTCAAAGGAGATGTTCCCAAACCTGACGACAGTCAAAGCCCATCATTTTGCCAACTTCCGCTATGGCACCCTCCAATAAAACTTGAAGCAAAGGTCAAAAGCTGCCATATCAGTGTTGGCGGTCATCATTTTTACTGTACCGATCAGGTGAAATAATAATACCACGTTGTTATTGTTGTTGATCAATCAAGATCAATGAGTAGTTCAGATGAGAAGCCACATCATCATATGCTGACGGAGGAAACAAATTTGAATAACAGACTAGGAGCTGTTTTAGAAGCGTGCCACACATTTGTTGAGACAAGATACAAATGCGCCGATAGAGATAGAGTTTCCCTCATTACAATTTCTACAAAAGCAAATCGACGAATCTCTTGTAGAAAAATGTCTGATGGACTTATCATGTCTTTGGCTCAGATGGATTTAAGACCAGAAGTCAACACGTACTTTTCTCATGCCCTTGTAGAAGCTAAAGCTGTAATTGATGAAGTCGCTAAACTTATCCATCTCTGTCTCCGATTGTTATTATGCTAAGCGATGGAATGGCTTATGATTCCGATAATGCCAAACGCAGAGCTATAGATCTTAAGTCACATTGCCATCGGATGAAGAACGAAGTAGTCATCCACACTATCAAATTCGGTCTAACTACAGAAGGGAACAAATGTCTACAAGATTTAGCGAAAATTGGGTTAAGTGCAATGCATCTGGCAAAAAGACAAATTTGAGCTAGCGGAACAATTTCGAGAATTCATGATCTCATGACTCAAGGCATTGTTGCAACCATAAGAAACATTCCCTCCAGAAACGGGATTACTGGACTCAGTGCCAGTCGTGGTTTCTCCAAGAAAAGGCAGTAATGGCTAAAGACAATCTTTTACGAATACTCGAAAACGGAAACGAAATGTACCAAGTGTGTGGTTCAATTTGTTACTCTGGCAGACCTGATCAACGAAAGAGGATTTGTCCTCTAAATATTTTCGAAAACGAGTCGGGAACCATTGGCGACGCTTTGTCTGTAATATTGTGCGACACATGTGCCAAATGTATCGCCTAAAATGTCTCTTTCGCCAAAAGGTGTTAGAAAATGGTTGCGAAGTGATTGTTCAAAGTAACGAGCGACAATGCCTAAAAGTAGTTGGTATTAATGAAAATGTAGAAGCTCTTCGTCACAGCTTTGAAGACAGACCTGATATTGTTTCCTGTGGTTGGATGATAACGGCCGATCAAGAGCAGTCGGTTGTCCTTAGGCATTCTTTATTGTGTTAGACTGCTATGATCAGACTCCAGAAAAGTTCATTACGCAGACAAAAGTTGCTGATCATCCATTGGCAGAAGCATTTGGAATCAGTTCGAAAGGTCTCATCATAATTACACTGCAACTTTGCAGTGCTCTAAGTCATTTGGCTAGCAAAAGCGTTGTTCACTGTTACGTTTTAGGGAGTAATGTTTGCTTGCGCATGCCAACTCGACCTGTCCTATGCAACTTTGAAAAGTCGTGTTTGTACGTGAGTGTCGATTCTGTGAAAATGGTATCTTTATAAAACACAGAGAACTTGGGATCGCTCCTAATGTGTCTTTTGAAATCGCTGTAGATCAAAAAGTACTTCGTCCTCATCCCCTGGTGACAGAACTGGATTGCTTATTAATGTATCAAGTAAAAACGATGGACGTTTTTGGTCTTGGTGTTATGATGTACAACATTCTGTTACCAGTGCCAACGCTTAAATTTCCAGTTGACGGACCGTTTTTGGAGGACAAATTGCTACCTGCTGGAATAAAAATTAGCAACGGATTTCAACAGCTTTTGTTAAACATGGTGTCTTTACATCCAGACCTTCGCATTTCCGTGAACAACAGCCTGTTGACCTGTCAGTTGATTCTTAGTCAAGCAGACTTTAGTAGCCACGTTTGTACGGAAGTAGATTGTAAGAACTGGCTTCAGCAGAAAAGGTAAGATTACGGACGAGACGATACCACAGAATCCGATACCACAGAATCCGATACCACAGAATCCGATACCACAGAATCCGATACCACAGAATCACAACTGATTGAAAAGTTTCTAAACACAGCAACACCTCAAAACATTTTGCGAAGCCTAAACCTCATAAAAGTAAAGGTTAGCGATTAGGCTCTTTTATTGGTATAACATGGTATACAGTAAATTGACACTAATAACGCTATTTCTTATTTATACCATTATATTTTTAATATTATTTATATTATTTATATTTTTTATATTGCTATTATTAACTATATAGTTGTCGTCAATGTGTTGTTGTAGTTGTTGTTGTGGTCGCTGTTGTGGTCGTTGTTGTTATTATTATAATTTATGTACAGTACACGCACGCAAGCGCACACACACTCCTTCGATATTGCTTCCGTCTACGCTGACACGCTACCCCTTTAGTGGGGAGAAAGACAAAGTCATAAAAAAGTTATCCCATAAATATCGAAGCATTTGTGTATTGGATACCTTGATTCGCTTCGAAAGCACTCCTTACATGTCTGGCATTCAATGGCTCCTTTTTGCTTATGTATAGGTTTATCTCTTTCAGCAATGCGTTTGTGTCTCTTTAAGTCACTAATGCGTCTGAAACCTCTGTGGCATTCAGAAAAAACAACAGTTTGTAAATCAACATTGCCAGATGACACTTGACTATACTCTTGCAGACAGGCATGGTAATGGTTTCTGCAGGTAGATCTTGATCTATTTGCTAACTCATACCAGCAGCTTTCTGGAATGTTTACATCATTTAGGTCTTTCCTCATGATGTCTTTTCAGCGTTTCTTAAGGCCACCTTGTGGACGTTTTTCTGATAACCACTCATAGAAGCACACCTTAGGAATTCGATAGTTGGGCATTCGAGCCAAATGCTCTAACCACTGCATATACCTCGTCTTATAAGTTTGATGTTTACAGGGTCAGGATCTCCACACCTTTGTCTTATTGTTTCATTTTAGATATGATTTTCCAGCTGTGTTTTGATAGATATTTCAAGACACGACCGGAGACATCTATTATGAAAATAGTTCAATTTCTGAAGATGCTTCTTAAAAGGTGTCCACTATTCAGAGCCATATAATAGTGTAGAGAGCACACAAGCATCATATACTTTGCGTTTTGTCAAGGTAGTCAGATTTTTATCCTCAAACACAGCTTTACGTAAAGCTCCGAATGTCTTGAATGCTTTCACAATTCTGCCATCTACATCCAAGTCTAATTTTCCTAAAGCTTTGATTGTGCATCCAAGATATGTGAAATCTCGCACGTATTCAATGCCACCGTGTTTAATATGTATGGGACTACAATCTTTGGAACATACCTCCCTCTATCTGCAGCCATCATCTTATTTTTCGGGATGCTCAGTGATAAACCAAAATCTTGACTTGTCTTCATATATTCAGTCACCGCTCTCATAGCCCCTGATCTAATAGTTGGCAGCAGGGCCGCATCATCCGCATATTGAGATTCAGTTAGCAGCATTTCAGTAGAATTGCTCGTGTATCTTCGAAATAGCTTTTTGTCATACTTGTAATTGATTGTGACACCAACACTAAGATCCTGCACTTTCGTACTCCAGAGTTTCATTACGAAACACGCGTATAGATTTAAAAGGCACAGAAGCCATGCAACAGCCTTGCCGTAGTCCGTTATCAACGCTGATTGGCGCTAGCAATGTTCCATTTAGTTTGATTTGAGCCGTCATTCCGTCCTGGAAGGATCTGATGATATCAATGGTGCTGTCTGGAACTCCAAGCTTCTTTAATGTTAACCACATGACTGAGCGTGGAACAAAGTCATACGTATTTTTTATATCTACAAAACTGAAGAACGATTTGCGTTATGTTCTTACGACTATTCAAAAAGTTGACGCACTGTGAAAATCATATCTGTGCAGCTCGTTGAGCTTCTGAAACCACACTGTGACTCTGGTAGTACCTCCTCAGCAAGACTTCGTAATCTTGTTCGAATGATGGAGGCTACAACTTTTCCAACCATGACCAGCAGGGCAATGCATCTCCAATGGTTACAACTTGTGAGATTGTCTCTCTTTGGTATAGCAACCAGCACAGCACTTGTTTAATCTTTAGGAATAGATTTCTCTTTCCACACTGAGTAAACTAAATCGAGTAAACGAGTCAAAAAACGTTATCAGCACCAGCAACTTTCTTCATTTCTAGCCGAATTCATGAACTTCCTGCCGACTTTACATTTTTACACTATTCACTGCCATTTTCAAATCTTCACTAGATGGCTATTATTATCAGATTCAGATTGATGTGGTCTCTGTTCAATTTTTTTCAATTCGGCAGCGTCAAAGCTACTTATGACATTAAATACTCTTGTAAAATGGTGTCTCCACTGCTGTTGCTGTGCACTGGTCGTGACACATGAAACACCGTTATCATTTGCAACTATTGCAGTTTTCATTGGAGCAAGGCTACTACGACCACGCTGCATTTCTCTTATGCATTTCTACATCTTTCCATCAAACTTTCCGTTTTGGGGCCACTTTACCTTTGCTACAAACCACTTGTTCTTTGCTGTCCTAACTGCCAACCGCACTTTCTACGAGCCTCTGCAAACATGTGATGATCCAAAGCTTTGCTTGTACCAAGCCATTTGATGTACAAATTGTTTCTCTTGTGAAGTAAGGGCTCAAAGACTTCCATGTTCTCTCTACACCAGTCAAGGTGTTTCCTCTGTTCGTTACCTAGAACAGACGTGGCTATCTCAATTAGTGCAGATTTTTATTAGTGACCATTTCCCATCCACAGTCTTATTGTTTGGCCAGTCTTGGCTGAGTTTAGCACAAACTTGATTTTGGAAATCACCTTTGACTGAATTTTGACGCTTTGCATCTGTTCGACTTGCACGCAGTCTAGAAACTGCAAAGTTGTGTTGTACTCTTAGTCTATAACTACGGTTAGCCTTCCTTTGTGACATTCTAAACTTTATTTAAAGGAGATGGTGATCAGAGCCACATTCTGCGCCTCGTCTAACTGTTGTCTTCAAACATCTCTTTTGATCTGTTTGTCTGGTGATTGCAAAATCAATGCAATGCCACCTTTTTGTCCCAGGATGTTGCCATGTTTGCATAAAGATGTCACGCTTCTGAAACCAAGTGTTCCAAATTATTGCTGAATTTAGGGAAAGAAGAGAGAGAAGATGGCTCTCTAGATGGCACTTTATTGAGAGCCTGTTGGAGGTATCGTAGAATGTACTTTTATCGGCTTCAGATGCAGAAGACGTTGGTGCGTAGCATGAAATAACGTGGATACGACCGGATACTCTCTTGCCTGTAACTATAAGTGCCTCCACCAATCTTGAACCGCAAACTTTCCATTGTTCTCACACACACACACACACACACACACACACACACACACACACACACACACACACACACACACACACACACACACACACTCCACCCCAATTTCCAGGCATCTACAGCTGGATCAGAAAGTACCAGTGCAACACTTTCAAGTCTCCAATGTTGTTACTTAGCATCCGGAGTTGGCCTGCCCGCTGTTAAAAAAATATTAATACTTTTGTTTATCCTGTAAGTGCACTCCCAAACCACCATGTCTCCTGAAAAGCCGCAAAATTATCATTGCATCTGTCTAATTCTCTTACTACAAGGTCTATTTTTCTCTCCTCAACAATAACTGTTTTAGCACTCACACACGCAGTTTCTGGGTGTCCGTCAACGTCAACGAGCGGCGTGATATTGCATGAAGAAAAGTACCAAAAGGGAATCTTCTTCCGCGACTTTGTGGATGGTCTTTGAGCAGAAACTCGACCCCGAGATGCTTGCATGTTCTCCGCGGGTAAACAAGTGAGAGACAGCGCAAGTGACGCCATCCTACGACGTCCCGCGGTCTTGCAGCCGTGCTTCTCTAACTTGCTGATGTGGCGAGTTACTCAAAGGATAGAAAAATTATACGCGAAGAAACCATTGAGTATCGGAAAATGGTTAAAGACCACGGAGCAATTCAAACGATGGGCGCCACCATATACATCCGGGAACACACAACCACACACGCGCGCGCGCGCGCGCTCGTATACAGTCATATAGTAGTATTAGTTAAAAGCTGAAAGGAAATCAAAGGTCAGCGAATAGTCACCCAAAGAGCTACAAATACACTAATCGCCAGTGGTTTACCAACACTGCAGAAATGAATTTCAGAG
This sequence comes from Corticium candelabrum, assembly GCF_963422355.1. Lineage (NCBI taxonomy): Eukaryota > Metazoa > Porifera > Homoscleromorpha > Homosclerophorida > Plakinidae > Corticium > Corticium candelabrum. The sequence goes on from NC_085085.1 coordinate 5,687,348, forward strand.
ATCCATTGAATTAGTAAATAAGAAGCATCTGGCATCTGTTGATGGTTTTGCCTCCTGAAGAGCCCGCATTTCATTTCATCAAGAGAAAGCTCGGATAGGAGTTAGCATGAGCTATGACTAAACGTTAGCTGATTTAACGCCCAAATACACATGCATTTTTTGACGACATAACGCAATTTGTCCAAAAAGTTTTAAACCTTACAACACAATAAGGACAGTAATGTGATGTTTTGACAGAAAGCGGTTGTGATGTACCCATCGAGACGCAACTACATCCATTTACAGATGGAGCAATCTTTCAGGACTAAAAGAGCCGTAACAAATTGGCAAGTGCGACTACACATTTGTGCAAGATGTGTGGCAGTAAACGTCGAGTCAATTTCATAATGAAAGCGAGTTATCCCAACGGAAACTCCAATGTGAACGATACCTCTTCCTACATTTTATATCGTCATCATAAAATGAAAGGTGACAAGAATATGGCAAAGCGCAAAAACAAGTCGAGAGTGGGCCAGTTTTAATCGTCCACGCATCTGCCCGTCTCCGCGTCTCTGTGATACACATCCCAACACATGCGAAACAATTATGTGCATTTGAGGAAACATGTCAGCTAGATACTACAAGACATTAGCATAATTAGCAGACTGCCAGTGAATGTTGCTTTAATTAACTAACGAACTGAGATACAAAATAGCAGCGTTTTAGATGCCTATTACATAGGCGTAGGAAGTTTGGTGAGATTGGGGGCCAAACGCCAGATTGGGGTCTAATCGTCGCATTGATACAGCTTTGGAGGCTAAATATTGGGTGAGTCATGGCCCCCTGGCCCCCAACCCCACCCCGGTTCCTACGCCTATGTGTTTGATATAGACATTTGTACTATGATTTGAAAGCATAGACAGACATTATTTTTATTACTACATATTTACGTAAGTTTTGATATTTCATCTTTATTAAATATATAGACCGACAGTTGTCGTAGTTGCCTGAATTACCGTCGTGTAAATCATTATATTGGGACTATTACAGAAGGGAGTATATATTATATATAATTACATTTTATGTGCCGAAGTTTGCATTGAAATCGACCACTGCCGAAGCCGGTGCTATAATGGAGCTGCAGTAGTAGCGCGTCAGGATCAAAATCCGGTGTTTCTACACGTCTGCTTAGTTTAGAACCTTGAGCGTTATCTAGTCGTTGTTACAGGCATGCCCTAAGAAGACACAGTGTGTGTGTATTCAGAGTTCGTCACCGAATCGAATCAATATCTAGGCCTTTGTAGTGACTGTGCTTTAATCCTTAATGCCACCTACAGTCAACTATTTACACGTCCCATATAATCAATTTTTTACTACACTGTGCTGCATCTAACCCTGTTGATAGTCAATGTTTGCTGATATCAATTTCTATGTCAGTAAATAGATACCATACCACCGTCGTTACAACGGAACTGAGTGCATACCTAGACTGTACATTTCAGTTGTCTTGATCACGATCGCAAGAGGACGACTACCTATACCAGGCCTCTAGACGTCATCTAAACTACTGGGAAGTTTGCATGTCTACTTCCATGACAGCTAGGGTTCCAACAAATACGTTTTGTCTAGCTAGGACTTGGCGTTTCAGTAGACGATCTGAAAACCCCGTTGGACGTGTTACTCGCGAACGCGAGGCACCTACGGATACCGTACAACTAGTTGTATTAATTTCCGATCGTAGCGAGTCTTCTAATCCGGGTCGTACAACAGAAATGGGCGTGGTCCTATATTGGTCTTCATTGAGCCTTTGCTATATATACTATATAAAGCTCAAATTGTCTGTCTGTCTGTGTGTGTGTGTGTGTGTGTGTGTGTGTGTGTGTGTGTGTGTGTGTGTGTTTGTGTGTGTGTGTGTGTGTGTGTGTGTGTGTGTGTGTGTGTGTGTGTTTGTGTGTGTGTGTGTGTGTGTGTGTGTGTGTGTGTGTGTGTGTGTGTTCGCGTTTGTCGGCCACGTCTTTTGCCCGTTTGCAGCCAAAATTGGCAGGCACACACAGCACGCACAGAGGAAGGTTTGCGCAAAAGAATTAAAACATTATGCACCGGGTCCCCTCTCGAGGGGTCGATTCCAGCGTAAAATTCCTCGACGACGCAAACGCAACACATTCCAGTTTATTTGAACACACGCCCACACCAGTCCTGTGTAGACTGTATGCATCGTCGTCCTTCGCAAAGCTTTGAGCAATCCAATATCTCTTGCCGACGAAACTTACTCTTCTAGCGCTTTCGTTTCTCTCCAAATTCTGATTGCATTTGCACAGAATCGAACCTACACGTTTTCTTCAGCAAGCGCTATATGGTGAGTGTGTCGATTTCTATCGAAACAAGCGCGAAGAGCAAGATTTGAATTTATTCAGCATATCCGGGACCTCGCAACAAAGATTGCACGTGACGTGTCCACAGACCTATCTTTACACCACAGTACAGTGCCCGTACGAAGAACGGGTCATGTATCTAGTATATACGAGGACGGGCCATGTGTACTAGTATATATATATATATATATATATATATATATATATATATATATATACTAGATACATGACCCGTTCTTCGTACGGGCAGAGTACTGTAGCGTTATGAAGGAAAACTCAGTTTGAGTGTGTGTACACACATTATGTGCAATTTTTTGGCAGAAATCGACACATTCCCTGTGTGTCTTTAATTCAAATGACTGGTGTGGGCGTCTGTTGGAATAGACTGGAATGCTAATTAGTTAATATCTTGTTGAAGACAAGTGAAAACTTAACCGAGTGTCCCATTCCAAGGAATTGGAAGCGACTTTCCCGTTCAGAGATATATATCTGGCAACAGAAGCTTGATAGTCACGTGCAGTTTCGTACTCACCCATAGAATACATGCAGTAGCTTGACATTCAGGCATGCATGATTTAGCGCACTGTTTTGTCTCCGTTTTCAATGTTTTCACACTCCCAGTGTAGCGCTTGGTGCAGAAAATATTTAAATTGGATTCAGTGCAAATGCAGTCACACGTCTCTTCGGTGAGTCTTCTCGGAGCCATTTCACCTCGAAGACGATACTGCCGTTGCAGGAAACAGGCATATGGGAATGTGACAGGTATTCGGCGAGCGTACTCGAAAAAACCAAAGGTAGGTGTATTTCAAAATACCCAGATATCCTACACAAAATATCTTGTCGTTTTTGACGAAGCCGGTAATAAACGACACGCTCCGTGCATACCGTCTCAGGTCAGCTTAATTTTGGTGGAGGTCTGATGATCGAGTCGTTGCAGAGTAATTTGCTTGCGAGTGGAGGCGGGTCCTCCTTGGATATTTTAGAATATACTCAGCACGTTTCCAATCTACCTACGCACTAGACAATAATTCTTTTCGAAACTCTTATCTTTTTGCTCTAGATGTAGTTTGATGTTTAAGATAAACAAGTCAACTACAGCTTGCTCAGATAATGCAGTCTGATGGGACTGCTGGAGAGCTATAGCATTGTGAAGTAACAATGGCATGTGAACAAACAATGGACATTGAAAGTGAGTATTGCACTCTTAGTTATTAGAAAACAAAACTACCCTATGTGATTGAGTTCAAGTAAAGAAACTTCCTTTAAATTGAGTCTATCAGGGGCATTCAGTTTTCTTCTTGAACAATGAACAACATTATGTCGTTGTACGATGCACCCCTAAAAGGGACTCGACTAAGAAAGCTGGAAGACGACGTCACCATGCCCATGTTCTTGCCCATGCCGAGTTAATTAAGCCTGTACCCCAAGTTTTAGCCTTGTGGGTGATACGGTCTAGCCAGCTATCGAACTTACACACACACACACACACACACACACACACACACACACACACACACACACACACACACACACACATACACACACACGCACGCACGCGCACACACATACGCACACACACACACACACACACACCGCCCATTTTAGAAGTATAGATATATGTGTGTACACACAAATCTCAAATTTCTCCTCCCCACGACCACATTTCATGATAGGACCTACCTTAAAAATCGTTTCAGTGTCCGACTACAGATGAGTCTAGAAACAATTCGTGCAGGTGACCAAATGGCGAAGAAAACGCTTCCTGAACTTCCCTCGCCCCATCCTTTGTATTTTAGCTGGGGATTGTGTGTACTTGACAACCAACAAACACCTTTAGGAGTTGAATGCCACCTACAGTCAACTATTCACACGTCCCGTACTACAGTATGATCAATCCTTTACTACACTGTTCTGCATCTAACACTTTTGATAGTCAATGTTTGCTGATATCAATTTCTATGTCAGTAAATACCATACCACTGTCGTTACAACGGAACTGAGTGCATACCTAGACTGTACATTTCAATTGTTATGATCACGATCGCAAAACGACGACTACCTATACCAGGCCTCTAGACGTAATCCAAACTACTAGGAAGTTTGCAAGTTTACTTCCATGACAGTTATAGGGTTTCAACAAATACGTATTGTCTAGCTAGCACTCGGCGTTTCAGTAGACGGTCTGAAACTCCGTTGGACGTGTTACTCACGAACGCGAGGCGCCTACGGATACCGTACAACTAGCTAATCATTGTTTTCATTCTCTTCGTCTCCTAGGAGGATCTCTTCACTGTCTGAAGAGTCCTCCGCACCTACTAATCCTTCTACCGCTTGTTCTACCACGCCGTCTGACGTTCTTTAGTGGTTTTCCACTTTCTGGATGACGCACACCTCTTCCATTTCGCCGCCTTCACATTTTCAACGCCTTCTCTGGCCATTTCGAATGGCAGAAAACTGTTGAGCAGGACAGACCCTAACGTACTAAAGTAGATAGATAGTAGGCAGTGAGGACTGAGTAGAGTCCCGGATCTAATCTCGGACATTTCCTAATCTCGGTCACTCGTTCTCTGCCAAAGAACTGCAGCCAGACCTAGCTGCTACGTTAGCGTCATAGTCCTGCTGGATAGCAACTAGGTAAAGCGGGTCACGTCAGATCCGTCGTAACGTTGCTGCTGTATAACTTGAACGCACCTATTCTCGGTCACAGAGTATCATATCTTGGTCAGTGCTTGCCATCTCGTTTGTACAAGTCCGTTTGATACGCAAGTCATCTCTGTCGATAGGCTCACTAGATAACTTCCTTTCGCCACATTGTTGGTTTTGTCTTGTCAACGCCTACTCTCGCAGGCAACGAAGAAGACACGGGACATAGTCTTGGTCACCTGATCTCGAATGATTTTCTCTCTTCTGACGCAGATCTGAGCCGTTCTTTCTGGCTACTGTTATAGTCATCAGCACTGGCTACTATACCTAGGGGATGATGTTAGTGCTCATTGTACCGTAATGTAGCTACGGCAGAACGTGAAATGTGAGAGACAAATACTCGGACATCCGGGATCATGTCTCGGTCAATCGCTTTCATCTCGTTTCTACAAGACGAATTGAGACGTTAGTCATGTCTGTTAAAAGGTTCGCTTTGGATGTGTATGCCACTAAATAGCCGGGTTTTTTCTCTTTAGTTTTTACTGTTTCAAGACGGTGAGAAAGGTGATCGACCTACGGTGACATGTAATGTAATTAGATTCACTATCCCGTATGTGTAATCGGAAATAGATCAGAACGATTCTGACTGTCACGAAGTGCACAGCTGTAACCGCTATCTTACATGGTGTCGGGAGGAAAGAACCGACAACAGCATGGCAGAAGGACTGAAACCGCCTCAAGCATTCACAACCACACTGGAAGCAGCCAAAGAATGGCCACAGTGGCGGGACCATTTTACATTCTACATGACAGCAACAAAGAAGGACAAAGAAGACGAGAAAACGAAAGTCGCAATACTACTCACGGCGATGGGAGGGGAAGCCATCTCCGTCTACCGAACATTCACTTGGGCCGCAGACGGCGACGAGGACAAACTGGACTGCGTCATTAGAGCGTTCAACAACTACTTCAAGCCTAAAAGTAATGAAATCTACGAAAGATTCCTGTTCCTGCAGAGGAAACAACAACCGAATGAGCCCTTCGACAGCTTCTACACAGATTTGCTGCGCCTGGTGGAAACCTGCGGATATCACCAAGAGGAGAAAACGAAGATCATCCGGGACCAGATTGTAATCAATATCACCGCAGACAACGTCCGCGAGAAACTGTTGGCAGAATCTGACCTAACCCTAACCAAAGCTGTAGACATGTGCAGGTCAATGGAAGCGACAACCCGTTACATTGCCAGTATGACATCAACCGCCACAGCCTTGAAAGAATGCGTCACCGACGCGGCGGCGGTACACATGGTGAAAGCCATGAAGCAGCGCCCTTGCCACTACTGCGCGACAAACCACAAACCAAAAAACTGCCCAGCATGGGGAAAACAATGCAAATATTGCGGCATTATAAATCACACGGCGGAAGCATGCAAAAAGGCAGAAAAGGACAGACTAGCCCGACGACAAACAACAAAGGAGACGGCCAATGCGATATCGCCACAACGAGCCACACCAGACACACCAGAGAACGAGGAGAGAGACCATTTCGCTTACTGCACCGGTACCACGACACAAACCAGTAAAACAAAGGCTAAAGTCTGGAACATAATACTGGACATAGGAGGGAGAGGTTTGAAAGCCAAAATCGACACAGGTGCAACGTGCAACATACTGCCATTCACTGCTTACCGCGTCCTCTGTGCTAGCCCTCCCACGCCAACAGAAGTTCAGCTAACAGCATACGGAGGAACAAAATTAGATGTCTGTGGGAAAACAACCATGGAGGCAACATTTCAAGGAGCCACCCACAGGATGGAATTCATCATAGTACGAGAGAACGTGGAGACACTCATAGGATTGCCTTCCATCACTGACTTGGGACTAATACAACAGACCCTAGCAGTGGATGCAACAGGGGACACACCCACAGCTATATCAGAGTTCAAAGATGTCTTTAAAGGACTGGGACGACTACCAGGAGAGTACAGCATCAAACTAAAGACAAATGCACAACCAGTCATCCAACCAGCTAGAAGAGTTCCATTTAGGTACAGGCTGGAACTGAAGTCACAACTGGATGAAATGGAGAAACAAGGCATCATAGCCAAAGTAACAGAGGCTACTAATTGGGTCAGTCCCATAGTCCTTGTAACAAAGCCAGGTAAAGACAAACTAAGGATATGCATTGATCCAGGAGCGTTGAACAAGGCTATACAAAGGGAGCACTACCAATTGAAAACACCCGAAGAGATATTCGGCACGTTGGCAGGCTCACAATATTTCTCAACCCTAGATGCTACATCTGGTTTTCTACAGATTGCCCTAGACAAGGAAAGTAGCTACTTGACAACAGTGGCAACTCCCTTTGGGCGCTACCGGTATTGCCGACTACCTTTCGGAATCAGCTCTGCCCCAGAAGTGTTTCACAGAATAGTGACTGAATCCTTTGCAGACATACCTGGGGTACACACCTATGTGGATGACATCCTTGTATCAGGCTGTAGCGTAGAGGAGCACGACAAACGCCTTCAGATGGTCCTCGAAAGGTGTAGGGAGCTGAACCTTAGACTCAACCGACCCAAATGCCAGTTCAGAAAGACTGAATTAAAGTATCTGGGACATGTGCTTACATCAGAAGGGATAAAACCTGACCCAGAAAAAGTCGAGGCCATTGAGCAATTCCCAAAGCCACAGTCCAAGACAGATGTTTCAAGACTCCTGGGCCTGGTTACATATTTGTCGAAATTTTGTCCTACTTTGGCTGAGACAGCCAGCCCACTGCGACAGCTAACACAGCAGGAGACTGCATGGGTGTGGGACTCCGTTCACGACCGCACCCTACAGCATGTGAAAGATCTAGTGACAAAGGCCCCAGTACTACGACTTTTTGATCCAGCATTACCAGTGAGATTAACTGTGGACGCATCACAACATGGCTTGGGAGCAGCTGTTATTCAAGAGGGGCACCCAGTAGAATACGCGTCAAGAACAATGTCCAGCATACAACAGAAATATGCACAAATAGAGAAGGAAATGCTTGCCATCCAGTTTGGACTAACAAGATTCCATCAGTATGTGTATGGACAAGATGTCATAGTGGAGACTGACCACAAGCCACTACTTGGAATACTGAAAAAGCCCCTTGCTGAAGTCAGTCCTAGGCTTCAGAGAATGCGCCTACGATGTCTCAAATACAACTACACGCTAGAGCACCATTCCGGGAAAGAAATGGTCCTGGCCGATTCTCTGAGCAGAATGCCATCTACAACACCCTATACAGACTATGATGAACTAACAGAAGAGCAAATCGACTCCGTCACAGAGCAAATCATTCCCACACCACTTGGACGTGAAAGATGTACGGAAGCGACCAGACAAGACCCTACAATGCAGGCACTCATCACTTACATACACACAGGATGGCCACCTACAAGGAGGAGTGTCCCGGGTCCAATCAAACCGTACTGGAATGTGAGACACGACCTAACAGAGAAAGACGGCATTGTCCTCAAAGGAAGCCAAGCTGTCGTCCCTGTGACAATGCGCAAAACGGTGATGAACAGTATACATGAGGGACACTATGGAATAGTGAAGTGTATAGAAAGGGCCAAGACGTCAGTGTACTGGCCTGGCTACACCAATGAAATACATGACATGGTAGCGAGTTGCAGCAAATGCCAAGAAAATCGAAGCCAGAACCCAAAGCCAGACACTAAACCTCATGATGTTCCACACTACCCCTACCAGAAAGTGGGAACAGACTTGTTTGAACTACAAGGGGAACATTACCTACTTACCATCGATTACTACAGCAAATGGGTGACCATAGATCACCTCCAGTCAACGAAAGCAGCTGATGTGATAACTATCCTAGACAACCATTTTGCCAATTTTGGAATACCAGAAACAATATTCTCGGACAACGGGCCACAATACGCCAACGAAGAATTCCGCAAGTTCTCCAGGAAGCTGGGATTTCAACACACCACATCCAGTCCAGGCTACCCAGCCAGCAATGGCCAAGCGGAAAGAGGTGTCCAAACAGTCAAGAAAATGATGGCCAAGATGTTGGAGGAGGGCCGTACAATCAATGACGCTCTAAGAGTCCTTAGGAACACACCAATAGGAGGAGACCTGCCTACTCCTGCCATCCTGCTACAGGGGAGACACCTCCGAACCCAACTAACAATAAATACTGAGACTCTGGTTCCACATAACATGGATGCAGACAAGACCAGACAAAAACTAATCGCCCACCAATCCCAATATGCGTTCTATGGAGCCACAGGAAACACAACGAACTCACCTCTGCTTCCTGATGAAAGCGTAAGGACAATGAGAGGAAAAAAATGGGTACCAGCAAAAGTCATTGGACACCACACAGAGCCCCAATCCTACATCCTCAGACTAGCAAATGGACGGACAGTGAGAAGAACTAGAACACACATAAACAGGACAACAGAAGTGTGGGATGACAACACAATGTTCGCTAAGTACACTCCGACGGGACAACAAACAAACACCAGCCTGTCAGAATGACAACCACCAAATCAACCTGAAGAGACAAACGTACTGCCAGACACGGAGATCAGATCTCCGAATACAGAAAGCCCTCCAAAATCTGCCAAGTCCCCAACTGCACCTGCAAGTCAACCCGCAGTCAAAACAACAAGGCTGGGGATGATCTCAAGACCACCACGACGCCTACTGGAGGACTACACTACGTAATTAGCAACCATTGCTTGACACTGCACTTTTGAGTTGAAGTCACCCAGAGACAGATAGATGACATGTAATGTAATTAGATTCACTATCCCGTATGTGTAATCGGAAATAGATCAGAACGATTCTGACTGTCACGAAGTGCACAGCTGTAACCGCTATCTTACATACGGGACATAATCTCGGTCACAGTATGAGAGAACTTCTTGGGTTCTACAGCTCTCAGGTAAGTGGTTTTACCTTCATAGGGCATTGTACATACGGTCACAGTCGACTAAGGTGAATTGAAAATGTTTTGTAGTATATTTGTATAACTATTGCAGATTCTAGTAATTAGACTGTGTTGGCAACCAACTAACAGAACAACGTTAGTTGTTCTGTCTAAACTATCTTTTTGAATAATAATTAAGATAACCTTTATTTATTACATCTGGTTTAGTAATAATTAGCAAATTTTGTGAGTGATAGGTGAGTGATAGATTATCATGATGGAGCTCTTCATTGAATTCATTCTGGCACAAGTTGAATGTCACAAGATGCCTTTTCAGTATGCCAGGACTCTGCATACTTGTAAACTTGTGCACTACGATATTTTTTATTGTAAGATGTTAGCTACATCAGTTAGCACTTCTTATTTCTATGCACAGAAGGTTCGTTGGATATCTTCACTAGACTAATTATCATTCTTTCTCACAACTTCATAACTGTCTCAGACTCATAACTGTATTATGAGAAAGATTGTTTTCTCTTTGGCAACATGTCAACATTTTTATAAGTTCTCAGCATACCTCTCCTAGGGATGTAGTTTGTGTGCAATTCTATTTGATAAAATCATCAATCGTCTTATCCAAGATCAAGAATCATTATATCTGCCAGTCAAGAATGTAGAAACAGGTAGGAACATCTCTCGTTGGCTGCCAACAAAATGTGAAAATTCAGAGTCATCACGTTGTATGTTTGAAGTGCTAAAAATATTAAGTTAGACACACATTCGTGACAATATAGCTCTAGAACAACAATAGCCTAAAATCGCACAATACAACCTACTCAGGAACCCTTTTTTTCTCGAAGTCGCCCCACCGAGATTATGTTCTGTACGTCATCACCTTTCTTACCGTCCTGAAACAGTAAAACTAAAGAGAAAATACTGGCTATTCAGTGGCATACACATCCAAAGCGAGCCTTTCAACAGACATAACTAACATCTCAATTCGTCTTGTAGAAACGCGATGAAAGCGACTGACCGAGATATAATCCCGGATGTCCGAGTATTTTTCTCACACATTTCACGCTCTGCCGCAGCAAAAGTACGATGAGCACTAACATCATCCCGTAGGTCTAGTAGCCAGCGGTGCATGATGACCATAACAGTAGCCAAAAGAACGCCTCAGATCTGCGTCTGAAGAGAGAAAATCACTCGAGGTCAGGTGACCGAGATTATGTCCCGTGAGTCATCCATCTTCTTCGTTGTCTGCGAGAGTCGAGGTTGACAAGACAAAACCAACAATGTGGCGAAGGGAAGTCATATAATGAGCCTATCGGCAGAGATGACTTGCGGCTCAAACGGAGTTGTAGAAACGAGATGGCAAGCACTGACCGAGTTATGATACTCTGTGACCGATAATAGGTGCGATCAGTTTTCAAGTTCTACAGCCGTAACGTTACGACAAATGCTGACGTGGCCCGCTCTACCTAGTTGCCATCCAGTAGGACTATGACGCTAGCGTAGCAGCTAGGTCTGGCTGCAGCTCCTTGGCATAGAACGAGTGACCGAGATTAGGAAATGTCCGAGATTAGATCCGAACTCTAGCAACCATTACTCTAATTGCTTATTTATCGATTGTTAATATTACAATCCAGGATGATAATAATATTGTTGTTTGCGCCCTATGTGTCTTATCAGGTAACCGCATTTCCCACGGACTTTCCATTCTTTTAGCCCTCACCCACTGTATTGGCGGTAGGAATTGCGCTAACAGCTAGATAGCTAGTAGCTACCTTTAGAAGCAAAGAAAACGTAAAAATTAACTTTCGCCAGTCGTCCATTATTTGGCACGTAAATTAGCCACCATCTCACAATCTCAATGTACACGCAACACAAAAAATGACAAATGGCAAATGGCAAATGGCTAAAGGAGAACTCTCGCTAAAATCAACTATCTCTCAGATGAAAGCTGTCACTTCATGACACAACCCTTTGCAACCGTTTACTGTAGAAGTTTGCCATAACGAAGAAATAGAGCATTAAAATTACCCGCGTGAGCGTGTCCAGTACCCGTATGTAGCTTGAGCGTAACTCTCATTTTTGGTTCTGATTGTTGGTTAGCAAGGAAGACCAATACCTGTGCACATTTTAAGGTAAGGATTGTGAGACATATGGTGGCAAGTCGTGATTTATTAACTAATGCAATCTGGGACCCCAAAGTTATATATATCACGCAAGTATCAACTGTGTCAATACAACCGTAGAGCCTCATAAGGTAACCCTTCTTAGATTAGTTTATAGATCATGTCTCGCTAAATTTTGGGTGCGTTAGGAGCACTTCGTATGGTTAAACATAAAGTAGTTACTTCGAGACAGAGTAAGACGTTGAGTACAAACGAAAAATCGTCTGAACAACTCGTTGCCGATTCTCTGCTTCTGTGGCTGTCTGGACCCTAGGTTTCCTTCAGGAGGATACCAGGCCTTGTATCTTTCTTTCAAAAAGTTTTAGTATTTGATGAGAGTTCTCCTGTAAGAAGCTGCCGTTTCGTTACGGTTACGCCCCCACGTTGCTCTACGCAGGAGCTATGGGCCGTGCTAAGCAATCTCCTGGAGCCTGGCCAGGTACCAGCAGAAGCACCGACTGCGACCCCAACTGTGGTGTGGGCAACCGAAGTCCCACCTGGACCCCAGTGGCTGATGGACTTTGTTTTCAGTCAGGGCTTTGCCGCCCCAGTCAATTAGCAGGAACTCATTTATATTTCTGAATCGAGAGAGGAAGTCGTGTGTGAGTTTTTTGCTTAATAAAATTATGCCATAGCTCGCCATCACTGTAACCTAAACCTTTAACCCTGCAAGGTCCTGCATGTATTCTCTGCCTAGGATAACTCACTCACACACACGCGCGCGCGTGCACACACACACACACACACGCACACACACACACAACCACACACACACACACACACACACACACACACACACACACACACACACACACACACACACACACACACCCACACACACACACACACAACCACACACACACACACACACACACACACACACACACACACACACACACACACACACACACACACACCAAACACACACACACACACACACACACACACACACACACAAACACACACACACACCAAACACACACACACACACACACACACACACACACACACACACACACACACACACACACACACACACACACACACACACACACACACACACACACACACAAACACACACACACACACACACACAAACACGCGAGCCTACTTGAGTTTTTAATCTACTAAGCTGCAGCGCGCGTTAGAACGTACAATACACGCGTCCTATTGCTTTAGTTAAACTCTGACTGCAGCGAGCGCATCATGCACTCTACTATACCACTAGAGGATGGCGTGACCCCGTCATATCGCCCCGCCCTAAGGGCGGTAGCAACTTATCTTCGCGCGTTTACAATACACTCTCCCAGGTCCGGATCGAGGAATTTTTGAAAGAGGGGGTTGACCTGGTAGCATTTATTTATTGCATTACTAAATTTTCCCTTTTTTAATAAAATTATATAAAATTATTGAATCACGCCTATTGAAAAAGAGGGGGTTTCAACTTCCTGAACCCCCTCTGGATCCGGCCCCTGCGCCCTATTACTCGATGCATCTTACAAACTCTAGACAGCGCAGTTGGACTCTACGCATTCCCCATCCCAGAATCTTCCCCCATAAAACGTCATGATCTATTTGTGGAGAATGACGCCACTTCCGCAATGAAGACGCACTCTCGTGGCATCTAGATGTACAGACGGACGCACGCAGGAACACCCGTCCTGGTGAGCCGGCTTAGAACCTCTGACTGCAGCGGGCGCATCTTGCATTCTACTCTACTCTAGACCAGATATGAATTGCTGTGGCTGGTGAGTCCAAGTCACATCCGCATACTCGGTTAATTGAACAAACAATCTCCGGCGCATCTATCATTTCAGTACGCCAAAGTCTCGTTTCTGGCCGTCGGAGGCAGTCCGAGCGAAATCCGACTAGATCGTTTGTCTCCGACGGCCGATCTCGACCCTTCTGCCGCGTTTCGCGAGGATCTGAGACCGGCGTCGTGTCGATCGGACGCGTTACAGACATCTATCCATCAATCCAGACAGATGGAAGGTGGGTTGGCGTATCTACGCGTTAAAGTGGCTGGCGAGCCCACGTCACATCCGCATACTCGGATTAACTGAACAAAAAAACTCTGGCACATCTTATTTCAGGCCGCCAAAGTCTCGTTTCTAACTGTCGGAGGCGAAATCCGACACGTCAGTTCGTCTCCGACGGCCGATCTCGACTCTTCCGCTGCGTTTCGCGACGATCCGAGACCGGCATCGTGTCGATCTACGAGTTACAGACATCCATCCATCCAGACAGACGGTAGCGTAGGTTGGCGTATTATAGTATGGGATGTCACGTCAAGAACTAGTTCATCACTTGGTAGGCTTCGGTGTGTTCATTGGTCAAAGCTGTAACGCGAGGGGTTGTTACAAAAGCACGCGTAGAATCAAAAAGGAATTTAGTAGCAATTACCTTCACAATTAGACGGTTACTAGCACTTGTTGTCGTCAAGGAAGGTGCAAGCTCCCTAAAGTCCATTCAAACAATAAGTGCAGTGTGGGAATTGTGGGTAGGTTCTACGTCAGTTTGGCCTGCCCAGTGGGAGGAGTAGAAAATAGAATTAGGTTAATTATCAAGTACTTAGGCTAAACACATGATGGCATGTCCACTGATAACAGTGATGACTCTCTTTAGTATCCTCTGTGTCTCTGGTGAGATTTAACACCTGCTTTTGAACGGCATTCCTTGCCACAAGATTGGCAAACAAATGACTTGTTGGTAGGAACAATTTGTTCTTTCCGTTTCTGACGTTGACCTTAAAGATGTCTAATACGATTTTCTTCAAACTGTTGGAGTGATGAATGGCAGAGAGATCTCCAGTTTGTTCTATCACTGGATAGTTTCTCAAAATGCAGAAAGTCAATCCCACAAGATTTCATATTAGCCTTGATAGAATCTTTATAACGTAATTTAGGACCACCTTGATGACGATGGCCCTGTTCCAGTTGACCAAAAAGGAGTTGTTTGGGAATTCTATCATTAGGCATTCGAGACATGTGACCAGCCCAGCGAAATTGGCATTTCATAACAAAAGATTCAATGCCACTGATGTTACAACGAGATAACTTCTGTGTTGGGTATATAGTCAGTCCACTGAATTCCACATATGCGGCGAAGACATCGCAGATGAAAACTCTCCAAACTTTTGAGGTTAGGACGAAGAAGGGTCCATGACTCGCATCAGTACAATAGAACCGATACGACTACTGCTTTGTAAACTGCAACCTTCGTGGTCAGTTTGATTTCATGCCTTTGCCAGAGTCTGTTGCACAATTTACCAAAAGCAGCACTGGCCTTTGATATCCTATGAGAGACATCTGCATCAACAGTTGCATTATTCGAAAGGAAACTAGCCAAATAAGCTAAACACATACATATGCAATTACGTAGTAGTACAAGTATTGGAAAGCTATATTTCCAGACAATAGCGCATGATAGTCATTCTTTAGCAGTTCTATGCGATAATGAGTACTTCAAAATCTTCTCTTCCTCGTGGCAAGGTGTCTGCTGCAACAGCAGATGTACCATCTGAAATCAGCATTGGTTCTATAGGCATTGATTCTCAAATTGTTATGCGAAAGCGCAGTTCTGTCTTTAGAAGTTTGCAAAAAGCAATGATAGCCAATGTGCACAAATTCTTTGACAAGGAGAAGAGAGAAGAACAACCAATCATAATTGGTAACGTCCTCGGGAGAACCTCAGAGGCCTTACTTAGCTAAAGGTATTAGAGAGGTCTATCTGTAATGTCTTGAAAGAACGGTGTGTTGAAGGTCTATCTGTAATGTCTTTAAAACGGTGTGTTGAAGGTGATTTTAGCAGTCCTGCAAAGAGAGGCTTAAAAGAAGTTGTGGTTCTGCTCAACAACAAACAGATAACTTCATGGAAGGAGTGATACGTTGAAGAGTGTACAGATTTTACACGAACGGTGAGCTTCCAACAATGGACAAACTTCTATTGGCGTTACGAGATGATGTACATTTTAGACTACCCCTAAGGTAGATCTATGTTATACAGTGTACACAGCAGTCAGGAAGATGGGGTTTAGGCACGAAACACGTAAGAAGAAGACAGCACTGTATGAACAACACTGAATTATATCTGCACGTCATAAATACCTCAGAAATTCTGACTTTCCTTTCTGAGGGCAGGCCAGTGGTCCACCTCGATGAAACCTGGCTCAGTGCTCATCATACTTGTGAGAACTGTTGGATAGACTATGATGGCAAAGGCGGCTTACGTGTGCCTTTCGGAAAAGGTGGTAGATTGATCATACTTCACGCAGGATGGGAACAGGGATGGATTGCAGATACAGAGTTGGTCTGTAGAGAAAAAACTGGAACTGGAGACTACCACCAGGAGATGAATACAAACACGTCATGGAGTTGTTTGAGAAGAAGCTCATCCCCAACTGTCCTCCTCGCTCTGTCATCGTCCTTGACAATGCCAAATACCACAACAGTATGGTACAAAGAATCCCTACAAAGGGCAGCACAAAGAAGGCAATTATGGAATATTTGAACAATCAAAACATCTCATACGACAAAAAATATTTATGTAAATAGTTTACAGTCCTCTCTGGAAAGTCAATCAATCAGTGAGATTAGCCGGTAGCAGTTGGGTATAGCTACCAGTTGTGTATAGCTACCATTTTGTGTGTGTGTGTGTGTTTGTGTTTTCAAATCAACCGTGTGATTCGTGTTTCCCCCGTGCATCTACGGCTGTACCCACGTGCTTCTGACGGATCGTCTTAATAACGAACACAACAGAGAATTGGCGTAGTCGGCAGGATCCGCCTGAAATCAGCAACAGTCAAGCACCGACAAGGTAAAGTATAGTTATTCACCGTGTTGAAGCATGGCAACGGAGCCAATGCATGGTAGAAGCGTTACGGGAACAACTAGTGGCGCAGCGACGGCTACAGGAGAACATGCAACGGCGTAGATCTTGAGGAACAGATGCAAGCACTTCTAGCATTGTTCGAACGGCAGGAGAAGAAATACAAAACAAGTAGTCTACCTTCGACAGCACTGCCTGCGTTCACGTCATTCGATCCTTCTGCAGAACTATGGACGAACTATTGGTCACGGTTTAGCAAGTACGTGGAAGCACACGCTGTCCCAGCTGAACGAGTAGCACACGTATTTATGACTAACCAATCTCACTGGTACTGTCACCTCTTCTTTCACCTTGAGGCTTTCACCGTAGTACGTCTTCAATGTCTCCCTACTTGCATGTAACTGGACATGGGACAGATACTGCTTATATACACTGATTGGTATTACCGTCATTGTGGCTCTTGTGTCCACCTCCATAGATATCAGACTGCCATCTACTTCCAGTGTGATCTTGACTTCGCTCTTTCCAGATTGAGCAAACACCACACTGTCCGTATCTTCATCAATTTGATGAGTGGGTTGTGGCTTGCCTTTCGCTGTGGCACGTGAGGCTGCGATGCCCTTCTTGAGCTGAGATCGTTTGTGGCATACTCTACTGATGTGCCCTAGTCCCTTGTAGTAATGAAACTTCTGAGACTTGAATTTTCATGTACAGGTGTGGTTTCCACACCCACCACATCTACAGCAGTCTCTGCTGTCTAATTGCTTTGCTTGTAAGCGCCACCTGCTGTGTCACGTTGTACATTAAACGCCGTCTCAACTTTCTTAGCAGATGGTCACCTTGTGGTATTCCCACGTAAAGCCTGCGTTTCGTCTCTTGCAGTTTCGGCAGCTTGCGCAATCTGGACTGCCTTCGTCAAGGTCATCTATAATTCAGCAAGGATCTTTCTCTGCACAGCCTCGTGATATAATCCGCACACCAGTTTATCCCTGAGCGCTGTATCCAGGTAATCTCCGAAATCGCCGTGCTTCGATAACCTGCGTAGTTTAGCCATTTAATTCACGATAGCCTTACGTTCTCTCTGAAGACGCTGATAAAACCGGAATCTCTCCGCGATGACAACGATAGGTGGCTCAAAATGGCTCTTCAGCTGCGCAACAACTCATCCAGTGACTTGTTAGGTTGCTTCTCTGGTCTCACCAGATTCTTCAAGAGACTGTATGTCGCAGTACCGAAACAAGTCAAGAAGAGTGCTTCCTGCTTGCCTGTGTCCTCCAACCCATTCGCAGCGCAGTGCAGGAGAAAACGCTCTTTGTAATCTTCTACGTTATCAACTCCTGCGATAAATTCTCCCAGCTTACCATGTCTCCCAGTGGCCATCCTCGTCACCAATTGTGCTGTATTTATACTTATACGCACCCACTGGTTCTACACCACGAAAGGATGACGGCATATTGCTATAGACACACCAAGCTATCGCTGAACGCGAAACACGAAGTCTGACAATACACTTGCCCTATGGCTATCTTATGCATGTCATTGTAACTCCGCCTCTAACTAATTAGTACACACAATACACCACAGTCGAGAAAACGTCCCCGTGAGTTATGAAACGGGCATGGATGCGCATGCAAGGCTGAAGGGACCAACTACACTGCATTTGTGCGCTTGCACTTATCACGTGACCTAAATGCTGCTTACCACGTGATCATCATATGTGCTCAGTTGTTACGCTGATTTGTAGCACTCCCATGTTTAACCTAAAAAACCTAACCTATTTGGTGCCTTCGACAAGATGACGAGTTGGTTTGTGCGCGACTCGAACTCTGAACGAGATTGCAAAATCGCTCCTCTGCGTTTTTCCTAGTTGTAACCGTCACTACGCTCTGATATTCAGCTTTGCTTGTAGTTGAGCCCAACCTTCCAACTTGATTACGTATAGTATGCAATCAAGTTTTGCGGGATCTAAACAGCTAGCTATTTTGCGTGCGGGCACCGGGGTCTCTCCGCTCCTCCCGCGCGCGTTAGAAGGACTGTGCAAACGACTAATTATAGGTTGCCCCGGGATTTCCCATCGAGAAGTTGCGACGAAGAACAATGAGCTGGGATAGCTGTCGCTCCACTAGCAGTCATGATCAGCCAAGGATCTATGGACGGAAAGACGTCACTTACAACGAGGGCGACGACCATATCGGTTCGGGAGGGTTCGGCAGCGTGTATCGATGTGAGTTGACGAACTCTGCCGATGTAGCGGCAATCAAAGTTTTCAAAACGCCTTATCAACTGAGAAAAAGGTACCTGTAGACATAAATTAAAGTTGCAAAATCTGTACACGTGAGTGCGGTTCTATTTTGCAGCGAGGAGAAGGATATTCTTCGAGAAGCAAGTATACTGCACCGTCTCGGTGATTGCCCATATATTGTTCGCTTCCTGGGGATGTGTCTTGAGCCTGGTCACTGTGCCATTATTATGGAATATGTAAAATATGGAAATTTAAGAGATCTGCTGCTGTATGAAGCTGACGAACATCCAGTTATTAAGCAATTGGATTGCCGCATTCGCATGGCTCTAGAAATTGCCAAAGGGATGAACTATTTACACACTTTGGAATTCCCGATTGTTCATAGAGATTTGAAGACGGCTAATGTTTTAGTGGGTCACGAATATCATTGCAAAGTGAGATGCAATTTGCTTTTGATACTGTATTATTAGCATTAATTAATTAATTGAAGTAAGGGGCATCCCTAGAGGCTTGTAGTTGCACTGGATACTTTACACAGCAGACAGCAGGCGATATGGTGGTGTTTGGGATGGGTTTTGAGTGGTAAGAAATGAATTGTTTTGCCAAACATAGGAAGAAGGTGCAAGGCTGAAATCATATGTTTGACCAGTTGCTTGTGTGAAGTTATAAATGTCTGAAATTAAAGAATTGGCTTACCAGTAGCACATTGTGTTGGTCAAGGGAAGCCATGGACCACCCAAAACTTTTATAAATTTTGGCTTTTTCGACAGTACACAAGCTCTATTTTGTTATTAATTGAAATGATACTATTATAGTACATGACTTGCATATCAGCTGAGCAGTTTAAATATATATTTTATTTTAATTTTTTATATTTTATTACTAAAATTGGGAAAACAAATCACACATACTCCCACATAACATTGCCAACATTAAAGATGGCTAGTCTGTCCAAAATCAGTTTAGCATTATACCGCTGAAGACTAAAAGAAAGTTGTTGAAGTTATTGCTAGATAGCTTTAGAGACCGTTGTCCCTGTAGTTAAAACAGATTTTCTAGCTATAATTTTTACAATTTCTAAAGAACTAGCAGACCAAACTCCCAGTGTCTCTACAACCAAAGGATAGAAATCACATCCAACTGCGTTAACTTTATCTTCATACCGTGCAATCTTCTCGGAGTCTCCTCCAGCAGCTGCTGCTTCTGGTTTGGTGGCTGATTTTAGGAGATATGATGCCTATAGGGAATTCCTAACGGTCACATCAAAATACGCAGCTCTGCCCTGCAGGAAGTCAGGATGAAACACATGCCCTGGTCTGGCATTGTTGTGGCTGTTGCGCCGTTGCTCCTTCTTGCAGTCACGGTTGTCAACAACAACTGTGTTGAAAATGACGTCACAAAGTGTGTCATGTTTCTTTTATTTCTTAGTGAACCATGACCATAACCCAAGACACGATCTCTATGGGGATTGATGACAGTACCACAAAGACGCCTAACGGACGAAGGAGGAGATGGAAACACAGGAATGCCAAGCCACATACGAAGAGCAACCATAAATTCCTGAGGAGACATAACCAGGCCTAATTTCTGGTTAGGTAGGGTTTGAGTTCAAAAAGAGCACGCAATTAAAAAACTGCGGCAAGTCTAGAATTTAGCTACCAGAGTCACAACCCAACCTCATACTGCAAAGTCTTGATTGTTGCAATTCAAGCTATAGAGAGACTTCATTCAGCGTTGCCTTCAGTGCAAATTAGAACGTCTAAATCTTCGCGGGTACTGAGTGTTTGAAAAAGTGCACTCTTTTCAAAAGGATGCACTGCGCATGTCCGACCGTGACCCTGCACCTTAGGAACATACTTACATTGCAGTGGCAGCTGTCTAAACTTGTGACGCATGCGTAATTGTCAGTGTAGTAGTTGTGCAATATCGTTGGTTTTCGGTGAGCTCGCCAACCTTAGAGGAAAGACATAGCTATGATGTTAGTCCGCTTACCATTCGACTCTATCCTAGTGAAGGACCGAAAGACCTAGGACCTGTATAGATGACAGGAGATTTATATTTTGTTTTAGGTATCTATGTTTTATGAGGTGCATGTTTTAGCTGTAGCACAAGTACAAGATGTGTTGCGGAAAATGTAATTTGAATTTGATAATATTACCACTCACTGACTCTTTTAACAAACTATCAAAGCTATTGCCTTAGTAATGAATTAATTAGATTAATTAATTATCCTGTAGTTGCAATGTGCTAATGTAAACACAGTATACAGTCGCGTGTCACTTATGCGACTCTCACTTATCCGGCAGGAGCTTGTCACGTGGATGATCACGTGGCTGGTCAGCTGCGCATGTGTGTACACGTACATGTACATCCACATGCAGGTCAGTTGTTTCTTGAAACAAGTTTGAGGATAAGCTCAAGCGTTTCTTCTCGTTGTGCGTAGTAATGCATGGCTACTCGAAGGCGGCGAAGCGCAAGAGACTTGTGCTCAACATTGAGCAGAAGCCGGAAATTTGCCGGCTTGGTAGGGAGAAGGGCTGTTCGCACCGGCGCATCGCTGAGGAGTTTGGAATTGGTCGTCCGACAGTGCATGACATTCTGTAGTCGGAGGAGAAGTTGAAGGCATTTCAAGCACAGCTTCAAAGCGTGCATGATGCGGGATTCAGATTTTCCAGAATTGGACAGGGCTGTTTTTATTTGGTTCGTTCAGGAACGTTGCGAATGTCCGCACTTGGAATTGCCTCGCTCAGCGATCAGTTTCAGAATGTTTGGTTACCCGGCGCGCGGTCTCTACACGTCATGCAATCTATATTTACCTAAAGTCCGACTTCTCCCTCATAATGAACGCATTTTTGTGTTAAGCTGCGAAGAAGCGAGTGTCCGCGCTTGTCCAGCATCAAATTGATGAGTTCCTCAAGAAGAGATGAATAGACATTATGATGTCAATGCAAATTCATACATGGATCACACAACTGAACGAAATACAGTTTGACGAGCTGGCTAAAAATTTAATTCTTCAGATGATATGACAATAACGCATCCTACATATTACTGTACATACATATAAATTTACAATCAATCATGCATAATTTTTATCTCTAGATCAATGAGAATTTTGGTTCGTGTAAATTCACATCTACATTTAGTGTACATGTACACCTAGTGTGGAAAAAATGTCATATAATATGAACAATTATTTAGTTGATTTCGTAACATCTTCAGTTATCCACTTTTCACTTATCCAACAGGGGTCCTCTACTAGGAGGTCGGATAAGTGATACACGACTGTATTATATAGAAGAGCAGTAGACATGATAATGGATCTGGATCTAGTGGCAATGGTTGACAACAAAACCATGGCTACACTCTAAGGCCTACCGTACCCACACGTGTACTCTGCTAGAATGCGCACACTTTATATAAGACTCCGAGGCTTGCAATTTGCTTGGCGAGTAAATTTACTATTTATTTATTCGCCAAGTGCGAGCATTTTCTTAGAGCTTGTCTGATTATTGGTAATAATATCATCGAAGTTGAAGTGTTAAGTCACATGAACTTTGTCTCATTCTGCTGACTCAAGTAGAGGGCATCCATTGCTGTTGCGAATATATGTTAAAGAAAGTTTGACATAAAACAAAAATTGATCTTAATTTTTCTCAGTAATGTTTCTTTACCAAAAAATAGAGTCTATTTTCTACATTTGTAAATCAATGTTTTAATTATGGCTGGTTCACAATATTCGACGGAGACGTGGACAGCTCTCTATCGTGTCACAACACGTGTACATTCCGTTGCGATAATTACCATTCCCGTGCTGCATTATTACGTCATCCTGGTTTGCGCTTCACTGATTGAGTATAAGTAATTAATCATTTCCTGTTGCGGTAAGTCAGCGGACAACATAGAATCGATTCTATCAGTACGTCAACTCCGTCAACGCTCCGTCGTGCAAATTGTCCGCAGCAAGTGTGCCCAAGCTTGCTGCACTCGCCAAGCTGCTGCTAGCACAGACCACTTCAGAAGTTATAATATATCCACAAACGTAGATCACGTGCATGTTTACATTGTGCAACAAAAGCAGACAGCTAATGCAAGAGCATGCCTTATTCCCCCAATACTAACAAGTAAGACGTTTGAGAAATCCTCACAGGAAACTATTTGGGTGCGAGTCTTCACAGTCTGTGTAAAAACAGTATGAATTTAGTGATTTCTAATTTTGCCCTTTGTTGTGGGTGTGTTGTTGTGACATACACAGCAAACAGGAAGGCAGAAGAGGCCAGTAAACCAACTTTGAAAATTGTGAAGTAATGCGTTGAATCTGAATGTTGAACACACACAGCGATGAAGACAGTTGAAGACGAAGTCAGTTTTGGCATTTTACTAGTGGAGAGCGATGTCTGGAGACAGAGTGGACATTGACAATTTTTAATTTTTACAGCAACACGTCACAAACACTGAGAGGACCTAATAACACTGCATCGGTCTTGTTTTCAATGTTTAGTATTGTCAGGTACTTCATGGGGTCTTTAACGAGGTTTCCATCTGCTGGCAAAAGTGTCACTTGATCAATAATGGCAATAGCAAATCATTGGTATATTAAAATGTATCAAATTGTCACACATTTTGTGAACTTTTAACTCTCTTCAAAGCACTGACTAGCCGCCTACTCTTGCATTGGAAAACGATTCCCAAGAAGAATTAGATATGTTGCTAATGCTTTAAAGAATTCAGGTGACGTTCAGGCAACACACCCGTACAGGCCAATTAGAGTGGTTTGAAGCATTCTGAAAACCCTTTGAGATAGCCCCGGTAGAATACAGGTATATTTTTCAAGTATAGAGACAGGAATAAACGTCTAGTGGCAGTACGTACGAATAAGTTGATGAACAAGAGAGGAGCATAGTGAGACATAGACAAAACGAAAGAATATGGAACAACGGATACCAACACCTCAACATGCAATTTAGTAGTGCAATGTTTGTTTACAGCGTAGTTAGGTTTCATATGGTTTGCAGTGTGACGGTAATAGAAATGCTTAGCTGTTACTCGGGGAAACTTCTCTACTTGGGCTCTATCTGGACATACTGCAGACATTTGCTAGGTATCTGATTGTTCTTTGGTATGCTCCTTATGCGAGTGTAAATCTTTATAGCAGTACTCTGAAGAAATTCTATTACGTATATGTTCAATACACTCGCAAACAGATGGTATTACAGACATTCTTCTTGGAAAATTGTTCTTAGGGTGTTTAATATGCAATCGTCAAGAGAAATGTTAATTAATAATAAAATATGCATTGTATTTTTTATTGTTTATACAGTTCAGTACAATGAATCTTTAACAAATAATTAGTAACACGTTACAGAGTACTCTCCCAGCAGACTAAGTTTAAGTACTAACGAGCTGGCACAGTGAGGTGTATTTCGTTTATACACTCGCCAGAAGGTCTATAACCGGCTTGTAGCAGCCAGCTGGGGTGTTGCATCAATCAGTGCGCAGTATTCGCTTAGAATAGGTGACATATTCCACTTTCGCTACATATTGACCGGTTCATAAACCAGTAGCCTCAGACAGTATACTGCCTGATTTATTGACGGTCAATATGTAGCGGAATTGGGATATGTCACTTGTTCTAAGCGAATACTGGACACTAATTGGCGCAGATGAAGCTAGGGTGCTACAAGGAAAGTTTATTTATTTAATCACATATATTTTTAACTGGAAGTTTTGGGCAATTGTTATCTTTCCGAAGTACAGCTTTTGAAAGATATTCCGACTAAAAATTAGATCAACTGGACCTGTTACTGCAGCCCTAAATTAGATCTTTATGAAAGTTTACTGCGGAAAAAGTGGCCGCACAAGTCGGACCAGATGCTATGGGCCTGAAACTGGTTAAATTATGAATTAGGGGTTGCTCAAAATTTATCGACAATTTCATGAGCGTACAAAGCAGACGCTTTTCCGAAGTCCCTGCTTCTCCCCAAAATGCACACAATATTGCTGATGCATAATTCAATAGCTTGATTATGGTTACATCTATTAGAGGGTCGCCAGTGTGGTCTTTTGAAGGCACACGCGAAGTGCGCAAGGCTAGGATCCGCTTTTGCTGGCTAATGAAAAATCATTACTTGACCAATTTGGGAATCTGGGCACTATATCTCAGAGCAAATCTGAAAAATTAATGTTAAAAACCTTCAGAACTTGAAAAATGATGGTCTGTTTCAAGAATTTCGTCTGCCTAGTGTAGCGTTTGCTTTTGTGAGTGGTCAGATGAAATGAGCCTTACTGACGTGCTAATGTTCCCGGAAGTGATATCTCCGTTGTTTCTGTGGCTCCAAACACTGTGAAAACTGTCGTGCTACTTTCAGACCTCTAGTGCGATTCATCTTGGTCCAGCAACATTTGGGAGAATCGGTATTTTGAGAGATTCTTTGGCGTTGAAGGCAATAGATCCTGTTATCGATCCTCTGCTTAAAGTTTACAGAGGCACTCATCCCTATGAAGGAACACTGTCGCAAATGCCCTCGATTACAAGATTTCTCTATTTTGGTTATACACTAGACGCTTGTGCTCTTCTCTGGAGTGTGCCTTTCAACGCTTCTGAATCAATTGGTCGCAGTTCTTCCATTCCAGTTTTGTGAGTTGACCCGCTCAAGTAATGTCAGCTTGTGTTTCCGGTCAGTTAAATGGATAAAGACAAAACATTGAAAGAGTTGTGGTAGAGACAGCTGGGCTCTCCAGGAACAATTGGAATAGGCTGCCTGCGGTCTGTACATGTTTGCAACTCTTTCACATACCGGTGACTAGACCCTTATGTTTACGCACTTAATATGTGTAACAATCTGCTACAAGTAATATATTCTCCAGTTCCAGTTGCTCTATCAATTAGAGGAAGCAACCCATAAAACAGCCTAATCATCACAATAGATTGCCGTCAATTGTTTCACTCATAAGGAAGTTGTGCACTAGCCACAGCAAAACCATATATAACTACTGTATTTTTTCAATTAAACCCCATGGCATTTACTATTTAGCTAGGGTTTCAACTGCGGCGTTTAAAAACAAAGGCGTTGTTTACGTGAGGGTGGCATTTATTCTTAAACTCTCTATGTCTGTGCTTTAGGAGTGTGTTCGTGTTGTACACGCTGTAAGCTTGACATCTTTTTCAAGAGAAATACACTTACCATACTGGTACGCATTTCACACTTTAAGATGTTATGCTATGAAAATGGTATCTGGGTAGTCTATAGAAACGTTTGCATCACGTATGCCTCCGCAGAAGTAGCATAACTTTCCTTCAAACTTCGAGCTAGATATATTCGAATTCATTAAAAATGGCATTTATTTGAGGGCGGCGTTTATATTTTATCTGTACTTTTAGGTGCAGCATTTAAACAAGAGTAGTGTTTCATCGAGGGCGGCGTTTAATGATTAATCAAAGAAATACGGTACTAGACGACAGATTATTCTGTTCTTAGCGTCCATACAGTTACATGTCAGAAAGCAAACAATCTTAGAAATATTCGTAAAGAAACATGAAACACTGCAATCACGATTACCCGTCCAGACTGTACAGTCCCACATTGTTCTGGGCTCTATTATCAGCATACCTGCTAGAACATAAGCACTGCACTATTTTTTTGGCTTGTTTGATACCTATATCTGTATGGGTCTGAAACATCTTCATTCGCTAATTTTCCAACTGAGATCTAAAGTAATTAATAGTACACTCACAAATTCTACACTAGACAAATTGGTATAAACCCAGTCTAGACCTCGTTTCTATTTATATATTTTCTATTATGCTCTTTACCCTTTGGTTCACTTTATAATGTTATATCAATTGACTGAAACACCTTTTTTAGCTGTTAAAACACTGTATTAAAGAAATTTAACAATACCATTTGCTTTTTATATTATCAAAACGCAACATTTGTAAATAACAACAACTGATGTTTAAGTTAAGAAAACTCATTTCAAACTTCTGTCTTTGCACTTAGATCATTGATTTTGGGCTGGCGCGATTAAGAGACATATCAAAAACACAAACAGCAAGCAGTACTAATGGAACAGTAGCATTCACTGCACCAGAAACATTTAATGCTGCAGTCGAGAAAGAAAAGAAACTGAAAGTTGATGTGTACTCAGAAGTTCTAGTTTGCCTGACAATAACTTGCAAGGGAATTATTAACTGTCGTGTCATAGATATGCAATGGTTCTTTGGGAGCTCAAAGAAATGAAACCACTTTATGGTTGTACTTGTTCTGGTGTTTAATTTGTTATCAGTATATTAACAACTGTTTTATTTTAGCTGAATATTCGAACGCAGTCATACGAGTGAATGTTCTGGCCGGCAAGAGACCTCTAATAAGTCCTAATGACAATGTAGATGGATATGAAGAGATTATGATACATTGTTGGAGTCCAAAACCTGATTTCAGACTAGACTTTAAAGGTAAATAAAATAATAACTATTATTGTTGTTATTATTGCAAACTTGTGCTTTATATGTGCTTGCTAGAAATTGTGACTAGGTTGGATAAAATAGCAAGCCAGATGCATTCTGCACATTCTGTGAGTGCAGATTTCTATTTCATTATTAGGTCTGACTAACTACACTTTCTTGATATGAATTTGTTCATATCACAGACTTTTACTGCTGCTGTTGAGATGCCTGTGTCAGGGGACAGAACATGTGTAAGCAATGAGGTTTGTAGTAATGTTTGTGATGCTTTCCGAATATATATATATATATATATATATATATATATATATATATATATATATATTGAATATATATATTAAATCCACCCCAACAACACAAACACCATCCCCAAACAAATCAAACCCCAATTATTCTACATTTGTAGTCAAATCCCACATGTCAAACTCAGTTTCTAGCAAATATCTACGTATTATCGTTCTAGCATTGTGTTGCCACAATCGAACAGAAGGCTGTTGCAAAAGGTTGGAGAACACTTGCAGTAAATCAATGCTATTATAGGTTGTAGTTTTGGCTGCAATAGTTTTCAACGTCTGAAGACTTGCTTGAGTCTAAAAACCAAACATTCCAGCCCCTGAGGATACAACAGTCCTCCACATTTTAATACTGATTTCTTGTGTTTGAAATCGCTTTCCAATTCTTCTGCGCTTGCAGCGGCTCCAGCCATTTCTGCAGCTTCAGATACGTATTTAGTTTGGACAGTGTTACGAACTGTTACGTCAAAGAAAGCAGGCCTGCCATCAACAAAGTCTGTATAGAAAATGTCCCCAGGACAAGCCTTAGACTTACTAGAACATGTCCGTTCTCTCCTGACTGCTTTTTTGTCTATCAATATGGCATGCCAAATAATGTCACATAAAGCATTACGACGTCTGCTAAGATCTCAATCGAATCCGCAACCCCAGCAAATGGTCTCCATGAAGGTCGATGATACTGCCACAAACACATCTGAGCGAGTCCTGAGAATCCGGAAACAGAGGAATGCCAAGCAATATCCTGATGGCAATAATGAACTCATGTTGAAGCATGGATAAGCCAAGAATTTGGTTTGGGACTGCCCCAGCTCAGCCATGCTCCAGCATTAGCGGAAGAGATTGTATTAAGCCTTGCTCTGTCTCTCACATTGCTCATCTCCTTGAGAGACTAAAATGAATGACATGCAGCTGCGACTGTAGTGCCTTTGCGGTGAAGTAAAAAGGCAAGCTCATCATTGTGATTTTCCAGTTGTACAGAAAATCTTTCTCTTTCCCTAATTTCACCTGGCAAGGTTAAAGTTTAAGAAAAAAGGCTTTCAGCGGTACACAAACTCATCGAATCCAAAGTGGAAACATTTCTAGAACTTTCTGCCTCTAACAAACGCTGAAGCAGGTCACGCGTAGCGTTGCAACTGCATAGAAAGGCAGCTGATGATGATTACACGGCACTCCGTAAACCTAATCCTCCAAATCGTAGAGGCAGAGTTGCTTGCATCCAAGCTATAATAAATAGACGAATTGGTTATTTGACATAGTGAATGTCTCATGCCAGAATCAAAACGAGAAAGCTGTTCAACAATAAAGTGACCAGGAATGGTCGAAGTAGATGGTATGATTTGCAAACGCCTAGACAACTCCGTAGTAACTGGATTGCTACTTGCTTATTCTCCAATTCCTTATCTACACGACTACCAAAATACTTGATAAAGGAATCCTCTAGACCAACAATGGGAGATGCCAATAGTTCAGCACCATAAACTGAAGTGTGAACTAGTCTGACATCTGAATCAATTTAGGAAAAGTCTGATTTCCAGAAGGCCAAAATGTCTCGCATTGTTTTAGATTTAGAGACAGAACAAAACTCGGACCTATCGACATCAAGGATTGTAACAACTTTGAAATAGACTTTCTAGTACCAATAAATGTACCATCATAAAGATACCATAAAGAAAGATGTAAGCCGTCAAGTAAAGCAATCTCATCTATGAGTTATACCCTGTTGTACTCCAGCCGTAGATGAAATTCGATGAGAGCCAAAGCGTAGTTCACAAGCAGATTGATATGACCACCCTACCCAAGTCACTTAATCTGGAAACTCTCGATGAAGACGGTGGAGAATACCTCTCGATGACATTCATTAAAAGTATTTTTATGTCTATTTTAAAGCAACAAAACTCTTCAATATGACCATACCCTTCAATGTAGGAGCGCATAGAATGAACGGCAGCTTCTAATCCACCTTTACTTCCCACTCCGACTTTACCGTAAAAGCGCTACGTCAAGTAACCTTGACTTTATCACAGAGCAAAAGACACGGCTAACTGGTCTTCGCCGGACCTCGCCTACGGCAATTGGGCGAACACGGCCAGACATTTTTTGAGAGAGCTAATAGAGGTGCACCTATCAAGCAAGGAATAATATCAACATGTAAGTTTTCAGACAAGCACTTAGAGACTAATCTTGTCAGATTTTCCAAACAAATCTATGCATCAGGAGAAATGGTACCAGTGATAAAGTCAATGAGATGCTGAGCCAGTAATCTAGAAGCTCCTGGACTTGAACATTTTGGAAAAGCTTTAAGAGCAGCAAGAATAGCAGCCGAATCAACAACCAAAGGTGGTAACATGTCATCAGAAAGAAATGGAAGATTGTGGATTGGATGACGACCAAAATGATCTTCAAAAGCCTCATTATCATCCGAAGACATACATCCCAATGAACTTAAAGAGCGCAGAGCAGGCCATAGCGACCTTCTTTGGCTAAATTCAGTGCAAGATGAATGTTGTATCTCTTAAGTGATTCTGAGTTGTGCTCAAAGTTATGATATTTACAATTAGCATCACACATGGCTTCCTCCCATAATGCAGTGAGAGCTCCTTCCTGCCAATGGTGTAAAGGAAATTTTAACAAAGAGTGGTGGCAAGTCTCTTTTTCCTTCCTCCTCGATGTGGCAAACGAAGAACTACCTTAGCAAATACAAAAACCGAGCAAACCCCATAAACCATCCAAACAAGCATGACGAAGCTCCACACCCAATACTTGTGCTATAAGAGGGCGAACAGATCTAGGAATATGGGAAACAGTGTCAACATGAAGTGTCATTATTTCATTTATAAATGCTGAAAAGATGAAGAATTCATTATCTACAGGTGAAACAAGAGTAGCATCAGCTCTGATCCCATATAGAACAAGGTCGAAACACGAACTAACTCCAGCAGTTTGTGATGTAATGAATGGTTGATTGCAGAGATACTCCGCCTGTGAATGTGGAGGTAAAGATTGAAGCTGTGACACACATGGACACTGAACAGAACCCTTTATCTCGACACTGAACCGAACCCTTTATCTCGACCGACGAGGACAAAGTGGATCCATCATCACACGTACCCCAACATCTAGGTTGACAGTAGCCGAATGAACGTCGACAAAGCGAGAAACGTTTGTCAAAAACCCACATTCTGCACAGAGGCGACGATGATAAAGTTAAGAAGTCCACATCCGGGAATTGACGACGAACAATATAACTCGAATTTATATGTTGAAATAAACCTACCGTCTCTCTTGTGACTAATGAACAGAGAGGACACTCTCTCTCTCCCTCTCCCTCTCCCTCTCCCTCTCTCTCTCTCTCTCTCTGTCTCTGTCTCTCTCTCTCTCTCTCTGTCTCTCTCTATCTATCTATCTATATATCTATCTATATATCTATTTATGTATTTGTCTCTCTCTCTATCTATATATCTATATATGTATCTATCTATATATTTATCTATATATCTATCTATATATCTATATATCAATAGATATCTATATATATCCCGGATGTACGATGGCAACTGCATTACTTCCGTTGTGTTGTTTGTATTAGTACTATATTCGCTGCCTCTGCCTCTAGTCCTTTCCTCTAAAACTGTCCTTCACAGTTTGAAGCAGTTCTAGACGTTTGCAAAAATAATATTTTTGAATCTCTACGACCGTTACGTCGAGTCGTTTGGCTACGAGTGAGTGGCTATCGATCGTCTGGTCTCAGTAACTATGATGGTTGTCAGTTTGTCTCAGTCAACGACCGCTGATGGCAACTGCGCAAGCGCTCAAATGACGACGACGACGAAGACGACTTCGGCTCTTCGAACCCTGTCATTTCCAGATCCGGTACATGTAAGTGTCCTATTTGTGACAAAGTAGTCATCAATAGTTCTTCTCTTTGTCAACATATATATGTGGAACATACTAGACAGTCGTTCCAGATGCCAACTTTCTCGACGCTCACAAACGAAATGTCTGCTCTATGTGTGGCTTAGTACATTCTCGTCATTAGAAATACTGCCGTCGTACGCAAGGAGCAGAAAAGCCGAGATGCAGGAGTCTGATGGTCAAACCAAGTGAATCCAAGTGGTTTCCTAAAATGACTGCTTTGTCCCGTGGATTCCCTGAACCAGACAAGACTAATAGTACTTCTTGTTACTCCAGCTCATTTGACTCAAGTGATAATAATATTGCTAACGTAAAGAGTGAGGTAACCCGACGATTTATTGCATTTTCTTAAAATATCGCAAACTAAGTTGTCGTCATGTCTTCAAATTGAAATCAACTTTGTCAGATGATTTAGTATTGACTGGAATTCATGCAGCGGCTTCGCTTGTCTGCCCGGATGGTGATGAACATAGGATTTTTAAGCTTTCATGAGTGAAGCTGTTACTCTGCCAGTGTGTTCAATTGCTCTTGTTCCTTGATCTGTAAGACTGTTACTTGCCCAAGTACAGGCTATTGAACTCGAGCATGGATATTTGGATGGAATTTGG
This sequence comes from Corticium candelabrum, assembly GCF_963422355.1. Classification (NCBI taxonomy): domain Eukaryota; kingdom Metazoa; phylum Porifera; class Homoscleromorpha; order Homosclerophorida; family Plakinidae; genus Corticium; species Corticium candelabrum. Next base: position 5,719,800 of record NC_085085.1, read on the forward strand.
GGCTTTGTGAGATTTTTTATCCTTGCAAAATGCATTCTTAGAACACCCACTTGGGGTGGAAGGAAAAAGAAACATGTTGTTTCATCTTTGTTGTCTTCTCTTTTAAATCGTTGGCAAGAAGGTCAACTTGTCGATTTATGGAGGGAAGCCAGAAATGATGCAGTTCCTCGTATTTTTTGAAAGAACTCTACAAAGAAAAGAAACATCACTCGTTCTATCAATCTAGCATAGGAAGGTCGTTATGGTGATGATATACATGCTCTCACTTCCAAGGGTTGTGCCTCTCATCATGACAAAGATGCCCTTGATGAACTTAAACAACGTTATCTGAACATGGCCTCCCCCGTGTTTCTGACGACATGCCACCAAGTTTGGCATGCGATTCTACCTCATTTCTAAATGCTTTGAAGGCTTTTCCCAGAGGTACTAGCCCAGGGGGTTCAGAACTAAGAGCACAGCACTTGTTTGATGCAGTAGCCGGATCTGTAGCTCCAGCCTCGCAGACTTGTCTGGATCAACTTACAAAGTTCACGTGTTTAACACTTTCAGGAAGCATGATTTCTCTTATTGCTCCATGGCTTAACGGAGGACCCTCACTGCCTTATGCAAGAAGAATGGAGGTTACAGGCCAATTGCTGAATGGGAAGTTTTACGGCGTTTGGCAAGTCGTATAGTTTGTGCAGCTGCAATATCACGTTTACCAGATCTGTTTTTGCCATATGGACAAATTGGAGTGGGAATAAGGGGGGCATGGAAGATGCTATGCACACTTTACAAACTTTCATTGAAGAAAACGGTAACAACGGAAGATCTAAGTTGTGCGAAAGTTGACATGGCAAATGCATTTAATAATTGTGACCGTATTATATTTCTCAACCGTCTCCAAAAAGAAATGGCTGATCTAGTGCCGTGGGTACAATGGTTTATATACATCTGCAGGCGAACTCAGATTTGGTTCGCATCGTATATTGTCTACAGCAGGTAGCCTCGACACTAGGCCTCCCTTTGCTTGTGGTGGTCCGACCGCGCGAGGATAGTAACTGGACTGTATCACGTGATGTTCTCTCCGAAAAGCAAAGGGAGGCCTAGTAACTCATTATGTCACGTGAAAACTTAACTAATTATATCATTAGGAAAACCCACCCTTTGTCGGTTTGTTTCATATTGCTAAAGACTTGCAAAAAGAGATCAGGTGTGTTTTCGTTTACAGCAAGTATACCGTCATACCAAAAGTGTTGGAACGGAAAGGCGCGGAATACAGTCAGTAACTATACATGCTGGCCTTTGCGATACTGCTTACTGTTTAGCTGTACGCCTTTGTCTTAAAGTATGATCGCGCTTCCGGAATCGATCGAAAGCCATTGCGACTACGCGTGAAATTTCTACGTGGCTGATGTCAGCTTGAAGCTACTCCAGAAGCAATCGCTGCACGCAGCTAAAGTGATACCTTCACTCGCTGCGATGTAGGGAGAATACTGAAACTGTTTGCAACCTACCAACGCGCCCAAACGATATTCTTGGGTCGGTACACAATCTGTTGTAGCACACTAAATGACACTGTGAGGTGGGCGATTGTTTACTGATCTCCGCATGTCTCAGAGGTAATAATCAGGAAGTAACTCAAATGTGATTTACAGTCGACCAATCATCATTTGCAAAATAGATCAGGTGACAAGCTACCTTGTCACGTGACATAATGAGTTACTAGCCTCCCTTTGCTTTTCGGAGAGAACATCACGTGATACAGTCCCGTTGCTATCCTCGCGCGGTCGGACCACCAAAAGCAAAGGGAGGCCTAATTCGAGGCTATACAGCAGGACTTCAACAAGATGATTCACTATGTCCGTTTCTGTTTTCTTTGGTCATACTGGTACTCTTGGATCAGTGGCGTAGGAAGCGTAGCGGCTGGGGCGGCCATGGCCGCCCTCTTTTCAAAAAGTGGCTTTCCGCCAGCTGCTCATTGCCTGTAACTTCCGTTGTTAGTTGTGCCGATTAAATAAGTAATATATTTCAGCATAAATGCGAGCAAACTTAACGTGCGCTAGATTGCTCGCTGTACAGCGCACAGGCACGTCCGTTATACGTACGTGATCACCGTTATATCCACGTGGACAACCCGGACACGTGTAGATGTCGAGCGGCAACGCATGCGCACTCACTCCAGTTTTAGTAGGCGCGGTTTCTTTGGACTACAGTGAAAGGGTCAACTGGATAAGTGATAAGCAGAGCTGCAGGGCCTTAGGAGCTGCGGGTCGGTGCGACCAGAGGCTGCATGTGTGTACAACTAGGACCACACCTCCGTATGGTAGCGCACGCTAAGTGACCACGCCTTGTAACGCGCATTAGGCCGCACCACTTTTTAATTGCTTCCTACGCCACTGAGGATGATATTGGTCTCCTCTCAGTTTATTATTGAATCTATGATACATTGATGACGGAGCTCTTGTTGGCCTCGTCATGCGGTTTGCCAGTTATTGAACTCGAAGTTAAAGAAAGGCCCTTCATTTGATCTCAAGCTCAATTTAGACAAATGTGAAATATTTTGGCCAACAGGTGACCATATGTTCTCAGACTTTCCAACTGATAGACGTCGAATCTGTTTGATCGAAAGTGGAGGAGAACTTCTTGGTTCTCCAATAATTGGGTCTGACTACTTTTTTGATGAGTTTATTAGCAAACGTGTGAATAGTGCTCAAATGCGGAGTCGTTTACCTGATATCAGCAATTCACAAATTGAGTTCCATCCTCTTTGATCGTGTCTTGGTCTGTGCAAGATCAATCAGATTCTTCGAACTGTCCATCCTAACCGTACTATGTCTCGTTTGACTGCATTTGATGCAGGTCTTCGTCATTCTCTGGTAATATTGATACATGCTTCTTTACCTAATCATGGCAACAGGCAATTTTACGCATGCGTTTGGGAGGTCTTGGTTTCAGACTAGCAAAAACAACTGCACCTGCAGCATTATTTCCAGTTACAATTCTACCCAAAAAATTTCATTTTTGTTACTCCAACTATGTTTAGACATTTGGTACGACCTACTTTACAACCACAACAACATCTGATGCCTAAGTTTCTGGATACACACCTGGAGAAGATGAAGCTCACAGTCATTTTAGGAACCTTTTGTTGATTTTCATAAGAAGGTTACTACAGACTTGTCATCTACGTATCAGAAGTCTCTACAGTCAAAGATAGAGTGTTTTCATCTTCGCTAATCTCAAGAAATCTCACAGCCTTCTAGATAATGCTCGCCTAAACACCGTATCATCGATTCATGCCGCGCAGCCTGGTTGCGGGCAATTCTTAACCCAAATTTAGGCCTTGCCACGGCTTCACATGAATTTGTGATTGCAGTCAAACTCTAGTTGGGAATTCCTATCTTTCAAGATTTTCCTAAGGTTATACGTTGAATGTGTGGACATGCAATTGATTCATTTGAAGATTATCTCCTTCAGTGTAGTCACGGTTCTGTAGTGAACTGTACAGGTTCTACATACTGTACGCATGCTGCATGTTAGCTGCATAATTGATAACAATTGAGGAACGCCAGATTCATTTAGTAGTAACACGTTGAGTTCTGGACGTTACGTTGTCCTGTCTATCACGACGTCTCTCTCGGCCGCTTGATCATCATCCTCGCGTCTGCTAACGATATAGGCACACGACATTTGGTGACCCTGACGTGATACATGGCCGACGCAGACGCAAACGCAGCTGCAACTGCTCTCACCACTACTGCTGCTACAACTCTTGCCGCTGTGAGCGTGAAACTTCCTCCTTTTTGGCCTACCAACCCAGAAGTATGGTTTGCACAGGTGGAAGCACAATTTACCACCCGGAACATTACAGCTCAACGGACTAAATTCGACTATGTCATCACGTCTTTGAGCCCGGAGTTCGCAATGGAGGTGAGAGACCTTCTTCTGAAGCCGCCTACTGAGAATCCTTACGACATTCTCAAGGCCGAACTCATCAAACGTACTACTGCGTCAGAGCAACGGAAACTCCAGCAGCTAATCAGCGGGGAAGAGCTCGGCGATTGCAAACCTACGCAGCTACTCCGCCGCATGCAACAGCTGCTAGGTGACAAGCTCGGATCGTCGGCTGACACTGCCGGCTCCTTCCTTCGTGAGCTCTTTCTCCAACGGCTCCCCGCCAACGTCAGAGTTGTTCTTGCGTCTGCAGACACTACAATGGACATCAACAAACTCGCAGACATGGCAGACAAAATTATGGAGGTAGCTCCGCCCACTGTCTCAGCCCTGTCTAGCACCTGTTCTGATCATGATTCGGCATCTGAAGTCAAACAACTCCGCGAGGAGGTAACGCGTCTAGCTGACCTGGTCGCCTCTCTCACTGCACGATCCCGTCAACGGAATCCTTCTAGAGCCGGCCGTTCTCGCAGTCCAGCTCTCACACACTCTCGTACTTGTGACGCGCTCTGTTGGTATCATGCCAAATTTGGTAAAGCTGCCAAGAAGTGTAAGGATCCTTGCAGTTGGGGAAACTCCACAGCCAGCCGCTAATGGCGACGGGCGTTGCTGGCTCACCTCATAGTCGCCTCTTTTACGTCAGTGACAGTAACTCACACACACCATTTCTTGTGGATACAGGGTCCGAAGTTAGCGTCATACCTCCCTCTACTGCTGAGCGTAGGCGCACAACAGACAAACTCACACTCATGGCAGTGAACAACACTCCCATTCGCACATACGGCAAACGCTCCCTCTCTCTTAATCTTGGCCTCAGACGATCTCTACCTTGGATTTTCATCATCGCTGATGTACAGAAGCCAATCATCGGTGCTGACTTTCTTCGACACTTTGGATTGCTGGTCGACATGAAGCAACAGCAGCTGACTGATTCAACAACCCACTTACATGTGCAAGGCATCAGCTGTTCTGACACGTCTCCCAGCACTTCGGTCTATCAAAAGGACATCAACACTCCCTATCTTGCTCTGCTACGCGAGTTTTCAGTTCTCACACAGATCAGTTCTCCAACCGGTCCTGCTGTCCATGATGTCACCCACCACATCGAAACCACAGGACCTCCCGTCTCTGCTCGCCCTCGACGGTTGGCACAGGAGCGTCTTCGAGTAGCCAAGCACGAATTCAAGCACATGTTACAACTCGGGATCATACGCCCTTCGTCCAGCGCATGGTCCTCTCCCGTACACATGGTACCCAAGAAGACCGCCGGCGACTGGCGACCTTGTGACGACTACCGGGCCCTGAATCGGATCACCGTTCCCGACCGTTATCCGGTCCCTCACATCCACGATTTTTCTTCTACACTGCAGGGCGCCACAGCATTCTCCAAATTGGATCTTGTCAGGGCATACCATCAGATTCCCGTCGCCCCCGGCGATGTGCACAAAACTGCGGTCACCACTCCGTTCGGGTTATTCGAGTTTGTGCGAATGCCCTTCGGCCTACGGAATGCAGCACAGACTTTTCAACGCTTTATGGATCAAGTTCTTCGCGGTCTCTCATTTGCGTATGCGTACGTCGATGATGTCCTCGTCGCAAGTAGCACCGCTGATGAACACCTCCACCACTTACGGATCGTTTTCGAGCGACTCGCCACTCATGGGATCGTCATCAACCCCAGCAAGTGCCTCTTTGGTGTCAGAGAGGTCACTTTTCTCGGCCACCACATTGATCGACACGGTATCCGTCCTTTGAGCGACAAAGTTCAGACTGTTCGTACCTTCTCTCAACCACAATCTCCACGTCAATTGCGTCGATTCATTGGCTTAGTGACCTTTTATCACCGCTTTATCCCTCACTGTGCTACGTTGATGCAACCTCTTCATGTCCTTCTCACTTCATCTAGCACAAAGGCTCAGACAATAACCTGGAGTGACGCAGCTCTCACTGCATTCAACGACACAAAAGAGGCATTGGCCAATGCTACCCTCCTCTCATACCCCACCGCCGATGCCCCGACCTGTCTCATGACTGATGCGTCTGATACTGCAGTGGGAGCGGTCTTACAACAGTATAAGGACGACACGTGGCACCCCATTTCTTTCTTCTCTAGGAAGATGACCCCTACTGAGCAACGCTATAGTGCCTTCGACCGGGAATTGTTAGCCGTCTACCTAGCCATCCGACACTTCCGGCATTTCCTTGAGAGCCGACAGTTTCATGTGCTCACCGATCACAAACCTCTAACCTACGCTTTAGGCACTCGCCTCGATCGCCACTCGCCTCGACAAGCTCGTCAGCTTGATTATATCTCTCAATTCACCTCCAGCGTTCGTCACGTCCACGGACACGACAATGTTGTTGCTGACGCACTTTCCCGCATCGAATCTAATTCCTTGCTCTCAGGTCAACCGCCAGTCGTGGACTTTACTGTTATGGCTAAAGCACAATCTACGGATTCCAAGATTCCAGCACTCCAGTCGTCCCCGTCTCCTTCACTGGTCGTTGAAGCGATCCCCCTGCCTGACTCCCCGTGCCCACTCTACTGCGACACGCTACCGGACTTCAGAGCCCTCTGGTGCCCCGGGAATGGCGACGCACTGTGTTTCATTCTCTGCACGGACTTTCTCATCCTGGCATCCAAGCAACTCAGAAGCTTATTACATCTCGGTTTGCATGGCCTGGCATCAATGCTGATGTTCGCCGATGGACCCGCTCTTGTGTCCAGTGTCAACGTGCCAAGGTTCAGCGCCATTTCCGCTCTCCACCTTCTTCCTTTCCCGTCCCTGACGCTCGTTTTGACATCGTGCACATCGACCTGGTCGGGCCACTTCCGCCATCACGAGGATTCACGTATCTTCTCTCTTGTGTTGATCGCTTCACCCGATGGCCAGAAGTTATTCCCCTTACCAACTCGACGACCGACGTCGTTGCTCACGCTTTCCTCAGTGGATGGATATCTCGCTTTGGTGTCCCGTCCACTATTGTTACAGACCGTGGTCGGCAATTTGAATCACACTTGTGGAGCAACTTGATGACTCTACTCGGCTCTAAACGAGCTCGCACCACTGCTTACCACCCCCAAGCCAACGGTCTTGTTGAACGATTCCACCGCCAGCTGAAAGCCTCCTTGAAGGCTTACCATAACCCTAATGCCTGGATGGATGCTCTCCCACTGGTCCTCCTCGGTGTCCGCACCGCACTGAAAGCAGATATCTCGTCTACGGCAGCTGAGATGGTGTACGGCACAACTCTTCGACTACATGGAGAATTCTTTACTACCGCGCGCCCAACTCCTGTTGCTGACCCCACTGACTATATATCTCAACTCAAAGCCCACATGCAGGTCATCCGTCCCACCCCACCTCGTCCTACGTCCGCTCTACCACATAGTCCACTGAGTGATGACTTTGCGACTACCACTCACGTCTTCATCCGCCACGATGCTATACGCAAACCCGTCCAAGCTCCGTATGATGGACCTTACCCAATCGTCGACCGCACTGACAAACATTTCACCGTGGATAGGAACGGTCGCAAAGACACTGTGTCCATTGATCGCTTGAAGCCTGCTCATCTAGATTGTGACACCGTGACCTCCCCCAGCGAGTCTCCTGACCCACCTTCTACATCAGAATGCCGGCATACTCGCTCGGGACGACGAGTTCACTTTCCACGACGTCTTTCTTCATACGTGTCGTCGAACACTGGCAGGGGAGTAGTGTAGTGAACTGTACAGGTTCTACATACTGTACGCATGTTGCATGTTAGCTGTATGATTGATAACAATTGAGGAACGCCAGATTCCTTTAGTAGTAACACGTTGAGTTCTGGACGTCACGTTGTCCTGTCTATCACGACGTCTCTCTCGGCCGCTTGGTCATCATCCTCGCGTCTGCTAACGATATAGGCACACGACAGTTCTCTACGAGCCAGACGTCATAATGCTCTTCGAAACGTCACACGTTACTTCTTAATGATGCTGGTTCACGCCTTAGGAGGGTTGCAGTAGCACTTCTTCAATCGTCCTGGGGATGTATATCATCCCAATTTCACAAACGGCAAGCCTTTAATTATTTTGAGGTTTCCATTTTGAATACCATGCAGCCTTCGTACATTATACCATCTTCAACTTTTACTAGAGCTGCTGCATTTGCTGGAGAGAAATAAGAAAGATGGTCATCATCAGGCGGACGTGGAAGCTGCAAGCGGATGTTTCTACCCTTTGATAGTTGAAACGTTTGGTTTTTGGACACCTGCTAGTTTAGCTACACTAGGAATAATGGCCTCTTAAACGATGGCAAAAACTAGACTTTCATTAATAAAAGCGTTTACTAATTTGTTAGAACAATTATCTGTTCGTCATTGGCAGATTAATTAAGTTAATGGTAGAATGTTAAATGATAGATGAGATTTAGCAGTGGATGTAGAGCGGTGGGATTTACCCACTGTATATATATATATATATATATATATATATATATATATATATATATATATATATATATATATATACAAATGTAATAACACTTTGAAAGAGTGATAAAGATGTAGAGTTGCCGTCCGAAAAAGAATAGAAACAAAACGATGTAGGGTGTGCTGTGAAATCTTTTAAGAATTTACTCATACAGACTGAGGAAAACATCATTCCTACATTATGCCATCTTCTAAGGCATAAAACACATAGTGTTGAAAAAATAGTGAAATGTAGGAATGATGTATTGCTCAGTCTGATGATTGAATTGATGAAGGATGTTACAGCACACTCGACACGGTCTTGCTTCTATTCATCTTTTGTACGGCAACCCTACATCTTCCTGATGTTTCAAAACGTTTTATACTTGTTTGCATTCTGTTTTGAACCTCTTTAGCTAAGAAAGTAAAGAAATATATTGATATATTAAAAACACGGGATAGTTGATCTCAGATCACTATCAGGGCCCCACAATAGTAGTATATCTAAGATTAAAATCTTACCACGACCCCTCCCTAAATTTTTGCACCCTCTTCGTGTGTACTCAACCCGGACTACTAAAGGTCATACAACCATATAAGTCCCGCAGACAACTGGGTACCCACAACTCTGTGATCAATATTAAATTCTCATTGTCAACTAAAATTCTTGTGTTTGCCTACTGCTATAAGACCGTAGGTGTTCTAAGGTTTCTTATGACCACCTACAAGTACTGAGCGCTTAACAGTATATTAATTAAATTTGTACTATTTTAAGCGCTTTATATATAAGGGATTACTCTTCTGCAGTGCATAGCTGCTGAATTGTGCGCCTACTGCCTATAGAGGAAAGTCGCACCCTATTAGACAAATGGCATTTCTAGTATATAGACACAGAATTGTGCGTTGCTCTATCAAGAAAGTTGCGCCCGTTTAGGCAAATAATCTACTCTATTGCATAAGCACAGAATTGTCTGATTATGTCTCAGCAACTCAATGCGATCGGAGGATCATTCGCCAAACCCGTTGGTATAATTAACAACGATCAAAGATCTGCGAAAGCAGGCCAAAGACATTGTGCTCAAGTCTCTTGCCTGCGCAAAGCGGAACTCGTGCAACTCATCTCCGAAGTTAGAGACATGAAGATGGCACAAAGAATTCAACGTGACTCTCAGAATGGGCGATATTCGGCACTGCTCGGAGTTGTCAACAACCCTGCACAGTATCAAATCGAATTGCAAAAAATTCGTGGAGAGGTCGATACCTCATTGCAAGCCGAAATAATTAGTCAGGATATGCAAAATTCACGGTACCACTTAGCGGTCATGAGAGTTACCCCAAAACTGGAACACACCCTAGCATTACACATCGCAAAGAAAGGTGCCGGCATCTTCAACGAGGTGGATAGTCAACGAGAATACGTAACCAAAGGTTGTAGCACGGTGACCTTTAAGTCAAGTAGTTCGTGGTGTAGACGGTAGTCTTACCGAAAGAATGATGGAGCAGCTGACACCTTACGCTCAGACGTCATTCTATCTAAGATATTCGTACACCTATCGAATTCGAAACCTAGAAGACGGTAGAGTAATGATACTTAGCAAAGATCTATCAAGTAGCGCTTGAATGAATCGTCTACAACAAGCCCACAACTGGATATCGAAACAAGAGAAAGGCCGACTCACCACTGACAACATAGATCGTCCCAACACCAAGTTGGCGTTTGTACGATTTATCCAAGTCCAACTGTCCATCGTCCAGACACGAGAGGCTTTACTCGGCACAGCGTCTCTACCCGACTATTTGCGCCAGAAGAAGGGCATCGCTGCTCTAGACACGTGGACTGACCACCTATTTCTATTTTGCTGTCTTGCTCTACATCAAGGGGTGCGAGCAGATCGCAGCACCACCTAAGCCAGAGAGCTTTCCGAATCCTTCTACAATGAACAGAGCCTCTTGCAAGATGTACCCAAGACTAATCTACACAATCTCGACGCGATCAAAAAACATTTTAAATGGGGTATTGGGTGTACCGGCCGACTGAGCAAGTGTGACAATTGACTCGACAACTCGCTCACTACCCCAACACGACGACCATCGAAATGTTTGAACAGCATGCCTTCTATATAAAAGATATCAAAAAGGTGGCTGGTCTCTATTTTTGTGGTTATTCTCCTCATGCTTTACTCAAGCTTGTCATCTCCACCGACACGCCGATTGCTGTACCCAAGGTGTCGCGTGGATCGTCTGCCCAGATGGCAAGGTAGACAAACTACAGTCAGCCTACGAGAAAGCGTTTACCCCAAACCAATCGCGAGCAAAATCGCCACTCGTTGGCTCGAATATGAAAGCCAGCAGCGTGGTAAAACATACTATCAGCAACGTAATAGTACATATATGTATATATGTGTAGAACATAGTATATCACATAGCGATGGATTGCAAGCGCCCCCTTCGACTGTATTGCCAGTCGAACCGTATTTCGATTCCACGGTTGCTGCTGGCACGGATGTCCCAAACATAAACCCGACAAAGTTCTGTACAAACAAACACTAGCGTGAGACCAAACCATTTGAGATGCTGGGTTCGATCTCTTAGTCATGTGGGAATGTGAGATTCCCTAAGCCACCAAACATTTCCCAATCCCAGAAACGAAAAACAAACCGTATCCAAATGCTATAGTGTACGATTTTGAAGCCTATCTCAACAAAAGAAAAGCCTACTCAACCACAACCTCCCTACCCCTCGAGACCCAACACACGGCCATCTCGGTCTCTATAGGCGATACGCCACAACACACCCACCTATGCAACGCTGACCACAAGCAACTCGTTGTAGACTTTGTCAACGAGCTCCAGAGACTAGCAGAACAGATACGAGAAGACGTTCGTCAATGTATAGTGGACGTATCTGTAGTCGTTGCCCCAGTGTGGGAACTGCACCAAATTCTGGTGTGTCAACAATTACATTATGTGTCGTGCTCAACCAGATCAGTCTGGTTTGTAAAGTCTATTACAAGTACCGGAAGCAAACCCTGCTTCAGAAGTACTTAGACCATCACGGCTGTCTAGAAAGAAGACATGACTTTAAGAAGGATCCGAGTAGATCCCAGAAGCACTGTTAGCTGTAAGAGCTGCAGGTTTTGATGACCTGGAATAATGTCCAGCCACCGTGCAATACCTGCTTGCACTGTGCCCAAAGCTCACAAGACCACCAGAACCACCAATGTTCGACAATGCCACATGCGGTTTATACCCACTCGCAAGTCGCTGTACTTCGCCAACTTCTCAGCATGCTTCTTGCCAATGTCACCATCAGCAGGACAGCTGATATCAATAAGAAAACAAGTGCTTGTCTTCCTATTTCTGGGACAGATGTCTGGAAGGTTGGCTTTGATCTTCCTTGCAGTGGGTATGGTGGCATCCTACATCATAGTAATGTCATCCGTCTCCACAAGCCTATCAGGATGATGCCTGTACAATCTGCTCTCCACTGGAACCCCAAAATGGCGATATAAATCCTAGCAAATGATGGAGGCCACCTAATTGAGTCGATCAGTGTAGTCTGTCGGTACCAAAGCACTACAGCCCGCCACAATGTGGTCGACTGTTTTCAGGCCTACACTGCACATGCGGCAAGTAGGACTGACATCACGATGTAGAATCTGCTGCTCATAGTACCGAGTCCGAAGAGCTTGGTCTTGAGCAGCAACAACCAGTCCCTCGGTTGCATCAGGAAGATTCGCTGCCTTTAGCCATCCGTAGGACTCTTTCATGTCCATAGGCGGTTGCTCAATGAGATGGCGATACTGCCTTTGCATAGGCTTCCCGCTCCAGAACCGCACACAACGAGAACTGCAACACGTACGGCAATGTCTCGCATCTGTTTCAGGCGCTTGCTCGATGCCTCCTTCAACCGAGATGGATGCATTCCTGTGTAAGTTCTGCGATTTGTCGTCTGAAGCAAGACTCCTCCGCAGCTGTGCCGTAAACTGACAAGCCATGCGCTTGATTAAGTGTAAAGATTTTCCAGAGTCACACTCCCGTATCATCTGCATGAAAGGATCAGAACTGTCAGCAAGGTAACAGTTCAGCCTCACAATACAAGATTGATATGTCGACTCAATCTGTTGTAACTCCCTTCCCCGATCGCTGCAAGGAGCGTACAGTCGGTCAACGTCTGCAGAAGGATGGTGAACACCGTGCATAGAGAGGAGCTTCCTTGTCCGTTGATCGAGCCGCTGCAGGTCCATGCCCCCCCCCCAATGAATAACGCAAAATCCGTAAGTGAGAACCGGTAGTGTAAACCCATTGATGGCCAGAATCTTCTTCCGACCATAGAACTCAGTCCGGAGAACCACCTTCACTCTGCAGAAGTACTCAAGAGGGAGTCTCTCCCGCATCATGCTGTGCTGAATACCTTTACTCTCATCTACACCCAAGTACTTGTAGACCTGACCCGGTTCCAGACAGTTGATGGTGTCCGTTTTTCCTACCGTCACTCCAGAGTTGTGTCGAGATAGCCTGCCGTTGACAAAGTGTGCAAAAGCACATTTGTCCAGAACAAACTTCATCTGGATGTCATCAGAGAAGGTACGAACCGTGTGCAACAACCCATCCAACTGATCATAGTTTCTGCCATAAAGCCTCAGATCATCCATGTAAAGTAGATTACTGATGAGTTGACGTTTGGCAGTCTCACCATGCCCAGTGGTGATCCGGCAGCCGTAACCGTTTCTGTTCAGCTTCTTGCTCAGAGGATAGCGATCCATACAGAAGAGAAGTAGAGAAAGTAAGTCACCTTGGAAATACCCCTCCTGATCTGCATAAGTCTTGTCTTGATCGTACTGTTCCCGCAAGAAAACACCATCGATGTCCTCCAACTCTTCATCACACGTGACAGGAACCCGCAAAAGACTGGACTGATCTTATGCAGCCGAAGGCATTGGAGCAACCAACTGTGTGGCACGCTGTCATAGGCTTTCTGGTAGTCCACCCAAGCTATGCTCAAGCTCTTGTGCCTGGTCTTACAGTCTTCGGTAAGCAGCTTGTTGATCAACAGCTGATCCTTTGCACCAAAAGATCCCTGTCGACAACCCTTCTGCTCCGGAGCCATGAGGTTTCTCTGATCCAAATTTCCTGCAATCCTCTGCCTGATGACTGAGGTAAGGGTCTTATAGAAGACCGACAGACAGGTGATAGGCCGGTAATTTTTGGCCTGGTCAGTATTGTCATTCTTAGGAATCAGAGTGGTTATTCCTTGAGACAACTGCTCGGGTACAGAGTCTGGATTCTGAAACATCAGGTTGTATTTATGAGTCAGATCAGTGTGGAGACACGTGATACGCTTGACCCAGCAACTACAAACCTTGTCTGGACCAGGAGACTTTCAGTTCCCCATCCTCTTGAGACACAATGTGACCTCATTGTCTGAGATAGGTAAGCACTGCTGCTCATCTTTCCGGTGCGTCTTGCCATCGGTTTGATGTCTCAGCCAGAAGGCAGACTCATTGTGATGTACCTCAGTTTTTAGGATACCACTTCAATACAACTCGATTTCAGAATCGGATGGTCGGAAATTGACCAGGATAGTCGGCTTACGGAGCTCTCTGTAAAACCCTTTAGCATCTCGTCGAAACAACCATTCTGGCGAAGTCTCTTACGATTCTTCTCCAGCCTCCTGGTCCGCTCGTCCTTGGACTTAAGTTCCATTTTCAATCGATTAACGAAAACCTCACAACTCTCTGAACAGGAAATTCCCAACCGATGCCAAAGAAGTCGGAGTTCATGTAACATACGAATGCCCGATGAACCCTTTCTAACCTCCAGGAACAGTGAGATCGCACGTCGAAGTGTGCGAATCTCCAGATTCAGCCTTTGTCTCCATGTCGGTGTTTGAGAATTGGTTGACGTAGTCGCTCTCAAGCCCCGCCGTTTGGACACTAGCGAAGCAGCAGAGTACACCAGGTAACTGATTTCACTCATATCTGGTTCATCCTTCAACAAACTGATGATCGTGTTAAGATCAACAATAAGTTTCAGGGTTCCAATGTTTACAAAGATCATTGGAACGCGTTGTCTCTCACAGATAGAAATTTGCCTAACTTTCTGCAACTTCTCGACAAATTCTCGACAAAGTACAGGGTCCACAGCAGCATTACTATCAAGCGAAAGACCGTCTTCCTTTTGGCAGCAGTCTGGACTGAGTTGAAATGTAGGAGTTTTCATCTTTTCTAGCCGAGAAGCTATGCTAGGATGTGTAGTCATCAGATCAGAGCTCACAGAGTCACAAGGGGATGGTGATTTCCTGATAGCACTGCACTGAACTGAATCCAAAGTGTCATCTACGGATAGCATATCACCTCTATCTCTTGCAGATGAGCAGTCCTCAGAGAGAACAGTGACTGACTGAACAAGAGAGCCATCTTTCAAATGATTAGCAAACTCATGATCCTCTTGCATCATTGACACGACAGTTTTCCCAGCACGCGCAGCAGGCGCCATGCTGACTGAAGCCATGCAAGGTGATACATTGTCAAGCAAAGGCGTGACAACTAAACTATCAGCTGATAGAACAGAAACCACATACATCGCCGACATCTGCACACCAGGACAAACATCAGTCGTAACAGATAACAAACTCTAGTCGGGCTTTCCATCCTGTGCGGCTTCTCTTTTAATCTCCTCCAACTCTGGTTCAGTCATGCAGACTTTCAGAAGTTAGGAGATATCGCTTCTGGTCTGCCAAACGCTGCTAAGAGACGTCAGTCAGAGAAGGATTTCGTTCGCACCACAGCTGATGCATGGGTTTTCTGAAAGCAGAGAACTTGCATGACAACAGCACGTGGTAATAACAAAACATCACTTCCCTATTCATTTGTCGCGCCCATTTCCGTCGTCTTGTTGCATCGACGTTCCTGTTAGCCTAAACACAAGATTCGCTAGGAACGGTTTGCATCACAGTAGTCTCGTCAGCGGGATTTGAAGCCAAATTCAAATCAGACGCCGCACGAGGGATTGTTCGACCAGTCGCCTTACACCCAGAACTATTCCTGGTCTCCCGAACAGCTCCAGTGATTCCAGATGCCGACTTTTCGAGCCTTGTCCTGGTTTCCCGACAAGGAGAGCGCTCCTCAGCTAGCTCTGAGACGAGCGATACAGCTAGACGTCCATGTTCCACCAATATCCGAGACATTATTATTATTATGCGTCGTTATGCCCCTCCATAATGGGCAAGTGGGGTCTTATTATTATTATTATTATTATTATTATTATTATTATTATTATTATTATTATTATGTGTATATATGTCCCCCCATAATGGGCAAGTGGGGTCTTTACTCCCATCTGGGAGCCAACCAACCCGGCAGGTAAGCCCAGCAGGGTACATGTTTATGTGTAGTCCACACGGCGATCAATGACTAGCCCATTCGTTATTATTATTATTGTTATTATTATTATTGTTATTATTGTTATTATTAATGATACCTTTCAGACCTTGAGTATCGCGCAGCAAACAAAGGAACCGAATTCAACAATGTTGCGACCAAGTCCCAGTGCTAGGGTTCAGTTGTGGAAGATACGACATGAACCTCATCCGTGAACGCTTTGTGAGTAAGATAACCGACCAAGCAAAAAAGGTCAAAGTAGCCAAAAGAAACAATCAGAATATGTTGCTACTGACCCCCAAACCCGATTCTTGGACGTACTGAGCCACCTGGGGCTGGACACCAGTTACGACAAATGGGTCAAAGCCTATGACTTCGAACTGCAGAATCGCTGGTTTTCCTACTAGTGGTTCGACAGTCCTGACAAACTGCAAAACCCTGGAGTACCCGATTATCCATATTGGTATTCGAAGCTAAAAACCAGTACCCACTCACCCTCGAAGAATGGAAATCGTGCAAGTATACACTCAGAGAACGAGAGATGCTCTTCTTTGCTGATTGTTTACGATACTGCAACGATCTCGATGCAAAATCCTTTGTAGAAACACTCACCAAGATGAGAAGTTTTACCACGAGTATGGGGTCGACATCTTGGAAGGTGCCGTCTCGCTTCCGGATGTATGACTACAGTTTCTACTCCGAGGCACCCATCAACAACTCGAAGCACCAAGACCTCTTCGCCTTTAACAACTAGGCCTACGACATTCTGAAAACTCGTTTTTCGGCGGTCCAAGCCTTGTTTTCACGAGGTATTACGAGGTAGGAGTCGCGCGCATTAGATCCCAGCAACATGACACCAAGCGCCCTTGTCAAACGTTTGTGGGATTAAATGCCAATGCCCTCTACCTCTGGACGATGCCCAATGAAATTTCCTTTGGCCTAGGAGAAGTCCGACACGACGACGCACCAGTGTGTCAAACCATTCATTGATAAACTGCTCACGGGAACATGGTTTGGTTTCGCAGAGGTAGACATACGAGTCCCATCACAACTTTGCGAAAAGTGTTAGAGATGTGTCCCTATTCCTCAATCGAGGTGGATAAAGTCGATGTCCTCAAGACATGTTGGACTATCTACAACGCACTGGCTTAAAACGCATGCAAACGAAAATGCTACTCGGTACAATTTCTGGCAACGAGATTCTCCTGTAGGCTCCCATGCTGCAATGGTACATCGAACACGGGCTTGAGGTCACTGCCGTAATCGCACAATCGACTACAACGTTAAGAAGATATTCGAATGGTTTGTGAAACAAGTGACCGAGGCGATATGCACCTGAGATGTGGACAAATAAAAGACCTTGTTGGCAGAAGTATTCAAGCTGTTTGATACCAGTGCCTATCGTAAAGTCATCGAAGCACTGGAGCGCTAGACCAACGCTACATACACCAAAGTTGAAAACGCCGTTGATCGAGTCATGAGAAGCGCCTGGTTCGGGGTACGGGGAAATCGAAGATGCCTATATACCAGCGCCATTCGCAAAATCTTCGGCTCACGTCAGACGTCCCTTCCTAGTAGACATCGCAGTGTACCAACTTGCAAGACCAAGAATGCTCGAGTTTTACTACTTTTGTTTGCATTCACTGTGTATTCAAAAATCGCAATAACTCGTGTGTCCTTCGTCGGTAAGCGACGATCTTGGCATCATTCGAAAGCACAAGAGCCAGGATTTTAGAAGAGAAACAGAGCGTGTAAATAGGAACGCTCGGGAGAATAAACGTTTGCTTATCAAAGACCATTAGTCTATTAAAACGTTATGGTTAGAGGATGATTGCAGATATGTGGTTATGAAAGCAAATGCCATATCAATTAATGTATTACGATTACTTACTCTAGTTCAATGCTTTGCCTGAGTTCAACAACGCTTGGTCGTTTTCTTCTGGGCTTGGCTGGTCAATGCCTTCTTTCTCGTCTTAGTGAGGAACATAGCTATCAACTTCCGTCACTTCGTAGTCTTCTTCGTTGTCGTCTATCTCGTTTGTGATGATATAGCTCTCCACTATGTCTTCCTGCATCCCGTCTTTTTGCCAGAAATTGTCTTCTTCTTTTTCTGCGTGTTTGCAGTACGACTTCCACATCTCCAGAGTCACAGACTGAAACGCTTCAGGTACCAGTTTTTCCAAGTCAGCCAACTTGAAGCTTTGGTTGGTACTCATTCAAGTATCGTTTGACTATTGACCAGGCCAATTCAATCGGTCACAGTGAAAAGCAGGAGCGAAGAGCTGTATGGCCAATTGTCTGTGCAAGATCATTTGTCCTAAACAGTTTATTGTGGGGAGCGGCGCCTCTGATCTTTGCAAACAGTCTGCCTTGAGATCTATGGCCTCTGATATTTGCAAGCAAGTCTGCCTTGAGATCTATGTCCTCAAATGCAATTTTTTGCTTGTGAGCCACTCTTGCATCACGGTCTTGGTGCTGGATTTGGTTGGTACTTTTTCTAGCACTACATTGTGATATGAAGCATTGTCTAAGACGATAAAAGACCTTTCAGAAACGTTCTCTAGTATCTTGACTTCAAACGAATCCAAGAAATGTTCTCCGTTTATCTCATCATGAGAATCTCTATTATGGTGTTTGGAACGAAACACAACAGCGCAGAGGGTCGTTTCCATCCACTCTTTCCTAGCTTCTTCATCTAACCACAAGCGTTCAGGACTGTGGACGAGTTTGCCCAAGTTTCATCGATGTACACTATTGGACGGCATTTTATGTATTTGCGTATTTCTCTCACATATTTGAGGCGTTGTTGAATGATGTCCCATCTCTGTTAAAAGAAATTTTTTCATCTATTTTATGGTAATTAAACCCATTTTCTTTCGCAATTAAAACAGGGTTGTTCTACCACCAGGAAATATTCCATTGGCTTTGAATGTAGCAAGAAGCTTGTCTAATGCTGGATACCCCTTTTGCTCATACATTTGGTGAATAGTAAGACGAACAGCACCTCTGTCAAATTCATCCATGTTGGCTGCAAAGCGAAGTACAGTATATTTCTTTCTCTGCTTGGGACGTCTATGGCTGCCGTCTGTAGCCTTGGATTCTGAGTTAATTTTGGACAGCTGAGTTTTACGAATTCCTTGCAGTTGCCATTGAAAGACTGTCAGCAATTTTTATGAGGCTTATTATGTGTTTGGAGATGCGTTACATCTCCATAAATCGTCTGACCTTGTCAATGAGAGACTTTTCTGCAGATGTAATACGTCTACCGTGGTGAGACATATTGGAACATATATATATATATATATATATATATATATATATATATATATATATATATTATATATAACCATGGAGGTACTTGAGTCCCTCTTGCCCTTGTAAGGCGAATGTCATATTAGTGCGGTGTTGCTCGATAGTGCATTGAGCGGACTAAGGAGCTCATATAACTCTTACAACTATACGGCGAGAAGCATATCGATGGCACGGCACTCGACTGTGCATTGCGTGTTCTGACATTGCAGAGGTTGAAGTACCTCATAAAACTACACGAGCATGATAGAATCTGTGATGAGGCGTTTGAGTCGTCGATACGTCTTCTGAGACCTCCGGACGTGCAAAAATTGAGTATAAACCCAAAAGATGAGGTGTACGCAAATCCGTGGTGTATTCCGGGTTGGATACCACCTACCGAACCAACATCCGAGGAACCAAAATATATATAATTGAAAGATATCCTTTCTATAGGATTGATGGTAATGATGTGAGTTATTCCCCTCGATCTGAATCGATAACAGCCCAGATGTGCCACAATTGCACGATTTGGTTGTAATCCCTCTCTACGGTGGCGCCCCAACTATGGCATAGAATCACGATCCTAATGTGACCTGCGGCGTGAGCCATGGTAGTGTCTAATTCTTCAGCACCCCAATCGTGACACTCGCGCACTACAGATTCGTGATCGCTGCATGCAGCAGACACCATAGCCCCGTCGACGTCTGTGGCTCCCAAATCACGACATGGTCGCACGGTAGATTCATGGCCTTCTTCTGCGGCACATGCTATAGCCCGGTCGACCTCGTGGGCACCCCAATCGTGACATAGACGAAAATATGGATTCGTGACTCTTGCATGCACCACAAACCATAGCCTGTCTACGTCAAATTTCTGAAATAGTCATACTATATTTTTATGGCCACCGTCTGCTGCCCAGGCCATGGATTGATTGAAATTGATGACACCCCAAGCACGACACAGGCGCATGACGTTATCTTGACCGCCACTTGCAGCCCATAACATAGCCGAGTCGAGATTGGTCGTTCCCAATTCTCGACATAAACGGACGACTTCCTCGTAACTACCTTCTGAAGCCTTTAACATAACTTCGTTGAGATCGAATGAGAATTGAATCGTTGAGAATTCGTAAAGGTATTATTGTATATACTATAGATTACATTTTCGTATAATAGGATGTTCAAGACGAGCTATATGTTCTATCCTTCAACAGTGGGGGACCAGTGCAAAAGGCTATGAACCTAATGATGAAGTTTGCGCTTCTTTTATTGCGTTTCTCAGCTTCTGGTGGAATACATATCGCTGAGTCATTTTTGTAAGAAGTATGCGACAGTGCTCGAACAGATCCGGCACCAGCATTTTAGTAACGTCGGGACGTATTTCCTTTGTCCAGAGTTCGAAGACCTTTGCGACACTTTCCCCACTCCAGAGTTGCCAGAATTCGTTAAAACACTCGATGAATTGTTTTCTAGATGTATGACACTGAAGCGGACCAGAAGCTACGTTGACTAATACGGCGCTATGACATCTTTGTATATCTCGCCGGGTTTCTTTACCGTCTCGATAAATCTGTCGGTGATATGGATGTTCTCGGTTTCTATTCGTATATTCTCGTCGGAGGTGAGGTCTGCTCACTTGAACGAACCGACATAGGGGCATCTAACCTCACGAGACGGCCCTAGGCAACAACCTGTCTTCGACCTCTTTGGACACTTGCTGGGTGATCATCTTACCGACATTGATGGTTTACCGTGTATCAACAACCAACAGTGCAGCAACATAACCAGGACTCAGAGGCTGGGTGGACTTACAATGTTCTTCTGACTCAACTTCATTTCCTTGATGGTAAAAACCTTACTTGAAGCCCGGCTTCCAATTTGGGTATATACCCATGATTTAATAACAACGCATACCCTAGGATGCTTGCGGGAGATACAATATTGAATAATTTTACCTCTAGCCACGTAATCGACCACCCAGTTAATACATCGAATTCATCAATATACAGAGCGCTTAAAATATTACAATCCCCATATACTGCTAAGTAATCAATACTTGTACGTAGTCATAGAAAACCCGTAAAAACCTACGGTCTTGTACAGTTTAGTTGTATGTGAACACGAGAATTGTGGTTAACAAGGAGAGTTTAATACCGATCACAGAGTCATGAGGACGCAGTGGTGTGCGCGACTTATATGGCTGTATGAGCTAAGGTAGTCGGGGGTGCGAAGACCCGAAGAGGATGCGAAAATATGGGGAATGGCAGGTGGTAAGACTTTAATGCCAGATATACTACTCACAATGCGACAAAATTTGTTGCATTGGGGACAATTTTTGTGGCAGGCGAGTAACCGGATGCTTGTGTCGCCAGAGGCGACCCAATCTACTCTTGTTTGGTCGCCAGTTGGCCTCGGCTTTCTGTTCTTCCAGAACAGCTAAGAAGTGCAGTTCTGCATTGTGCCAGGTGAGTAGGGGGCGAGAGACACCTCACTGAAATGTCACACCTTATTGCAATCTGTCACTTGTATCCCGGACGTTGACACTTTCTGTGGCTTGGGTGATAAACCAAGCATGTATTATAGACAATTAGTAGTCAATAAGCCAGGCAATTTGTGATAAATTTCCACTAGTGAGGTTATGGCTGCATGTACTATGCATGCAGCTAGTCTCCGTCTCTATCATAGCAGTTCTTCTAGCTCTCTGGGCAAAATAAATTCATCTTTGTTTTGCTGCATCTGCTGCTGAGGTGAAAATCCTTCTGCTACTATTTTCTTGCTGCAGTGGATGACTTTAGTTCACAGAACTAGGAAAACGCTTTACTTATTTCCAGCAGGTGATTACAGTCTAATGTCTTCCCAATTACCCAGTTACACAAGCGTCAAAGGCTCTGATGCCTCTTGCTGGATCGTCTGTTGGCGCATTTTTATGTCGTTCCTTCCTGGTAAATCGCCAACCCCGGTGCAAGACGGTTCCCATGCTGACATCATCTCGAAATCAATTTATCCCGCGGATGCTCCACTCAACTACATGTCGCTAATAGTGGAGGCAGATGGTAACTTTATGTTTCATGTATATACGGGACGTTGTTTTTCACACTTTGCTTATCAAAAACTCAGGCACTCACCGTGAACAACGTTCGTTTGATGATAACATCAGACCAGGAGATATCACCCCGATATATTTGATGATGAGTAGACTCGGAAAACTTGATGTTTTAGTTTGGAATCTTCTACACTTTTCTCTCATTACTGAGGCGGCTGGGCGTGCATGGCGAAGCAGCAGAAGCGGAAGAACAAGCAAGGAACAAACTATATTAAGCTTCAGTTCACGACTGCGGCGAAATATTCTTCCCATCAGTTGTGGGATGCTTTTCAATTGGCTGCTGGTCTCCGAAGAGGTTAGAACATTTAAAAGACAGAGTTAGAAAAGCAACTTTTAGCAGAGGACTGATTTTGAGTAGAACTGTAACCAACCTCCATGGGCGACTTTTAGTCAGATTGTGGGTACATAATGCCCGCATGATTCTGCGGAGATTGTCTTTGGAGGTGCGAGACTTATCAGATTTAGCTTGAGAAGATAATATATATATACATTTATATATATATATATATATATATATATATATATATATATATATATATATACTAGCACTCACCCGCCCTATATGGACGGTAGGAATTGCGCTAGCACCTAGATAGTAGCTATCTAAGCGAAGAGGACATGAAATTAACTTTTGCCAGTCGTCCATTGTTTGGCATGCACTGGTTTATTACACTAGGTATATTACACAGGGGCGTACGTATAGTGTGACCTCTAGAAATGGGAGGACTAACCTTCACGATGCTAGACACAAAATCTACACACACGCGCACACACACACACACACACACACACACACACACACACACTCACGCACGCACACGCACAAGCACACATTCACACACACGCGTGTCAGATTTCTGGCCCTAGCACCATACTCCAACTGCAGCGGGCGCATGGCTGGCGAAGAATAGCGTACAGTTGCTGGCAAGCATCTCGATACTCTCGGTTAATTGAATAAACAAACTCCAATGCATCTTATTTCAGGCCGCCAAAGTCTCTTTTCTGGCCGTCGGAGGCAATCCAGGCGAAATCCGACTCGACCGTTCGTCTCGGACAGCCGAACTCAACCGGGTCACCGCGTTTGGCGACGATCGGAGACCGGCGTGTTACAGACATCCGTCCGTCCATCCACCCAGACAGACGGAAGGGTGGTTTGCCTTATTATAGTATAGGATAAATATGTATATATATATGGCTGTGGGCCATTCCAAACAAAAATTTAGGCCTCTCCATGGGTAGCCACGAATTTGTTATTGCCTTGAAGCTCTGGATTGTAGTAACAATCTTTCCTGCCGCAAAGCCTACACGTTGCCTACACTATGTAGCCATTATTTATTTCAAAATCTGGCATATCTGCAGGAGCTTTTGGGATGGCTGGTGAAGAACAAGAAAGACATTCTACACCAAAGCGAGGTTGCGCAGCGGGAGGATATTTCTATCCTTTGTTCATGAAACCCTTTGGTTTCTGGACTTCATCCCGTCTAACCGTTTTGAAGATTGCTGGTTCCAAGACTACAGTTAAAAATGGAATCAAGTTTGCTCAAGCACTGAATAACTTAATGCAACAACTTTCTGGTCGTTTGTTTCAGCATAATTTTAAAATAATTTGCTCGAGAGTTCAGATAGATACACATTTTAAGTTTGGAGATTTCCCAACTTTAATTGGCATGAGATGGTTATATATATGTAAGACTCGTTGTTTTGGGGATTGTTTGAGGATTATTTGCTTTTAGTATATATATATATATATATATATATATATATATATATATATATATATATATATTGCAAGTTGGTGGTATCAAATCTGTGACCCGCTGAGCAAATAAATCCAGTTTACTCAAAGTAGAGCAAACATATATATATATATATATATATATATATATATATATATATATATATATATATATATCTATATAAGAACAATTGCTACGTCAGGTCGAAAAAAATGTGTCAGTAAAGCAAATCACTTGCAATTGGGATAGCCTCTCACATGATGTCATTTACACTTTACAGTCCGTGCCCTTGTTATTTGGTTGTAAAAGATTTTTGTCTTACACAGAACACTACACCAAAAGGAGCACAACCTTCAAGACAGCAGGAGGGAAAAGAGGTTAAGGAATTGATAGAAGAGTTGATGCAACGTTTGGAGAACTTGGAACAAGTCGTTTCAGCAACCCATAGGCAACTTGAGGAAATGAGGCAACTACACGTTGGTCGAGACGACCAACGGCGACCAGAACGTGTACTATTGCAAAGAGAGCATGCATTTGCTAAAGAAAACGGAACGCAACCACCAATACCACAGGCAGAAAAGGAGCAAGAGGAATTAGTACCACAACTGATTCAACGGATAGAGCACTTGAGGGACGCTTTATCAGAAAAAAAAACAGGGAAATTGAGGAAACGAGACAACAGAAACTGATCGATGAAACTCAATGGGAGACTATCACCCGCGAAGAGAACGTCTTTCTGTTTGTGTGTCTGTCTGTATGTCTGTCTGTATGTCTGTCTGTTTTTCTGTGTCTGTCTGTCTCTAATACATATATCTTCTACATATGAACTATGATACAATACCAAATCGCTAAATACTTGCGTCCTTTGAAAACAACTATAACAACTAAATATTATAACTAAAGAGATCGTACAATCAAAACAGCCACTTGTGTCATTGTGCATAGTAGACGTAACTTTTCTCAACAAAACACTACTGTCTGTTCCCCGTAACTGCGAACTGGGAAGTGAGTAATGAAGTAGAAGTCACACCAGGTGTGCTCATTAGAGCACTAAGAGCTGCTCCAGTTGGACCATGTTACACCAATTATCTTAAATGGTTTCAGTTGCTGATCAGTTGGTCTTACAAGATAATTGGATAGTAATTAATCATTGCTCCACCCTTTTGTCTTTGATATGCAGAAGTATTACCCTTCCATTTCGTTTATGGAAAGTGTTGGCAGAGGCAGACCTTACATTAGAGAGGGCTCTGCAAATATCACAGGCATTCGAAGCAGCGAGACAGGAGACTAGGGTGTGTGCCACAAGGTCCGCCCACTCTGAAGTCTGCGACCGCGTACATTGTTCGAAAAGACACAAAAGGTTTCAATACGAAAACCACGAAACACGAAAGTGGTGGTGAACAAGCATGTCACCGATGCGGAACGAAAGGGCATACGCCACAGAATTGTAGATTTAAGACACAAACGTGCCATTTTTGCAAGGGACAGGGGCATATTAGTCGAGTATGCTGGAAGAGAATGCAGAGTAGAGATTCCGAAGACGCCACACGTGGAAAAGGGAAGCCCCAAACTACCCATCACGTAGACGAGAAATCGCTTATTGTTGTTTATAGTATCTCGGACGACAGAGGTGTCACAGTGGAAATGGACATTGCTGGAAGACAGATAAAGTTAGAAATCGATACTGGAGCAACAGTTACGGTTATCCCCACTAGTACATATCAGAAGAATTTGAAACATATACAGTTGCGCCCAAGTAGGACCAGATTGCACGCGTACAATGGACAGCCCTTGAACGTGCAAGGAGAAGCGGAAGTTACTGTAGGATATAAGGAACAGCAAGTAAATGTGAAGTTTCATGTGGTAGAAGTAAAGAACAAGCCCGCCATCCTAGGTAGAGACTGTTTGAAACATTCTAAACTAGATTGGGATTCAATCTTCACAGTACAGAAATTTCAAGCAATAGACCCAGTGCAAACCTTTCCACAGTTGCTGGCACTGGGGTAGGTACATTACTTGGATATCAGGCTAACATCATGTTGAATACCGATGCCAAACCAAAGTTTCATCGACCCAGACCGATTCTATATGCCTTGCATACTAAGGTCAACGCTGAACTCGAACGGATGCGGAAGGAAGGTATCCTGAAACCAGTAGAGAAGAGTGAATGGGCAGCACCCATCGTGGTAGTTCGAAAGGGGGATGGAAATGTTAGAATATGTGGCGATTACAAGGTCACCTTCAACCCCTATATTGATTTGGGTCAATATCCGATGCCTAATCCAGATGACTTGTTTTCGACCTTAACAGGAGGAAAGAAATTTTTCTTGTTTGAATCTCAAACAAGCGTATCAACAGCTGTTAGTAGACCCCAGAAGTCAGCAATACCTAAACATTAATACACACAAGGGTATGTTTACGTACACAAGGATGCCATTTGGCATAAGCTCAGCACCCATTATATGGCAACGAGCTATAGATAGCGTTCTAACAAGACTGGATGGAGTCATCTGCTCCCTAGATAATATTCTAATAGAGGGCAACAGTGATGAACAGCATAACAAAGGTTATTCAAGGTCTTGGAAAGACTGAACCAATCCGTAATTAAGCTAAAAATGGAAAATGTGAATTTGGCAATTCTAAGGTAGAATATTTGGGGCACGTGGTGAGTTCAGAAGGCATATCCTCATCTCGGAGTAAGATGGAAGCGATTCAACATGCACCTGACCGTAGTAACATGACTGAATTAAAGGCTTTCTTGGGACTTCTAAATTATTATGGAAATTTCTTGCCTAATTTGTCATCGCCATTACAACCACTGTATATCTTATTGAAGAAACAACAACGTTGAAAGTGGTTGGATCAACAGAGAAAGGCATTCCGGTAGGCAAAACAAACACTAGTGAAATCGGACTTACTAGTACATTATGATTTGGGTAAGCCCATCAAGTTAAGTTGTGATGCTTTACCATATGGAGTAGGAGCGTGTCTAAGTCATGTCATGGAAGATGGCACTGAACGCCCAGTCGCATTTGCATCACAAACACTAGCTCCAGCTGAGAAGAATTATGCTCATTTAGAAAAAGAGGCCCTAGCCTTGATTTACGGAATAAGACACTTCCATAAATACCTGATGGGAAGGAAATTTACGCTAGCAACCAATCATCGACCGCTGCTGAGGATTCTAGGAGCTAAGGAAGGAGTTCCTACGCTAGCAGCTGCACGACTGCAGCGCTGGGCACTCATATTAAGTGTGTACAGCTATGAGCTAGAATACAGGGCAGGGCAGGATAACAAGGAAGCTGATGTATTGTCTCGACTTCCTATACCAGTAGAAGTGATTGATCCAAATGAACAAATCTTTGGAGTGGATTATTGTGAACCATTCATTGCCCATGACTGCCAAAGAGATTGCAAAGGCAACCCAATTGAATGTGGTGACCAGGAGAGCATATCAATATACTCGATACGGATGGACTACCAGAGATGTGGACCAATCCTTACAACCATTTGCTAAACGTGCTAATGAGGTATCGATTGAAGGTGGCTGCTTATTTAGTCTATGAGCTGATCAGGCTAGCTGCTTCAGAAACAACTTTGTTTCGACCCCCACCCCCCGTGGACGTCATTTTCTGTGTAGATTGGCTTTGTTCTATAAGTATGCAATACAAAAATCGATGTTTACGGTCGCGAACTATTGCGACAATTGCAAACGAAGGTGGTTTTGTAAACACGGTCGGGACGCCCAGCTCACGCGCATACCAGACAAAAAGCAGGCAAATCAGTATCTCTACGGCTATGTAACGGTATTGTGTGAATATGTTTGCTTGACACTTTTTTTGTATTACTTTTTACAAGGGGCAAGAATATCTAAAAACTGGATGTGAGGAGACGACCTAGGTATACTTTTACCTTTATTTTCGACGTGTACGTACACGTACCAACGGTTTCTTAAACGATGACTTACTGAAAGCTCACGTTGGTTCACGTCTTGGAAGTTCATGTAATACGTTCATCGCTGTTGAGTCATAGTGTCAGTTCGAGATTGCTCAGTGTCTAGAATTACTGTAGCTGCAGACATTGTTCATTCGTTTTCTACGTAGAGCGAAATTTGTTTACCTTGTAGTCGATCTAGTTTGTATACATTGTTGTCTTTGAACTACACTACGATTGAACACAACTGTCTTTGAATCAATTTGTGTACCGTCTACGTTTCTAGCTATCAGCGCCATAATTTTGTGGTAACGAATGTCAATTTGAGTGGTCAAGCAGAAGAAATGGACAGTGGTAGTCAGTCATCTGCAGAGAAATTATAGGCAGTTTCAGCAAGTTTGAATCCTCCCTCCGCAAAAGTACCACATTTTAGTTGGAGCAAATGCATTTGTCATTCCAGCGGGAAAGTTCTGAGTGGTTCAGACACAAAGTTAGTAGCAATTTCTCGGCAGAGTTGGATTTGCTTGCATGAGGTAGCCACCATCCGAGGAGACGAATTGCATGAGTTCTCCTCAAATTGTGCTGTGACACAAACTGATCCACCTAGAGGTTTCTACCATCGAAAGTGTTACCAAGAATACACAAATAAAGTTAACATTGAGCGGTTCGTTCGAGAGCAGCAACCTATAACTACTGTAGTGCAAGATGCAACAGCTGGCCAAACAACGCTGCCTTCTCAGGATAGATCAAGAAGAAGCGCAATTCCACCAAAACGTTTTGCTTTGTGCGTCATTTGCCAACAAACCACCAGCAAACAGAAGCGGTCACAACTCCGTCTGAGTGAGTGCCAGCTGGATAGTGGTGCATCCAGACTACAAAAGGCTTCAGAAATTAATTAAACACGACCAACGCATCAAACTCGCTTTGAGAGGAGAAGACCTTTTTGCTAAAGAAGTGAGGTACCACAAGACTTGTTAGCAGGTATGCCGAACGGATCTAGGGTGTGCAGCTATTCGTTTGTCATCGACAACTCTGCAGTCTTCTTACATCAGAAGATGCTTCCGCAGTCCTTGTTTCTCCGGTACAAGCTCTTACTTCAGATCATGAAGAGGCCGACAGTCGCATATTCTTACATGCCAAGCATGCATCAAATGGTGGCTTTGCCTGTGTTGTCATATCCTCTCCTGACCCCGACGTAGCAGTAATAGGAATCCATAATGCCAATGCCATCAACGCATCATTGCTATGGCTCACTGGCACAAAGGTACGATGCCGTTGCAATAATCTCGCGGAAATCGCTGTCAATTTAGGCGAAGACCTGTCTGCTGCGCTGCCTGGCATACACGCTTTTTCTGGCTGCGACACGACGAGTGCCTTTGCTGAAAAAGGCAAAACAAAGATCTTTCGCTTAGCTTTTCAAAACGACTCTTTATGTCTTGCGATGACCAGATTAGGATGCAGCTTGACTCCGACTGAAGAGTTGTTTACTGAATGTGAGAAGTTTGTATGCCATCTTTACGGTTTGCCAACTTGTACAAGTGTCAACGAGGTTCGGTACGAGTTATTTCGCATAAAGTGCTCGGAAGCGCAGCAGATGCCACCAACTCAAGATGCTCTTCGGCAGCATGTATTACGGGTTAATTATCAAAGATTTGTATGGAAAAATGCTTTGTGCTCTATGCAGAATCTGACTAGTCCGCACGGTCACGAATGGATTGTTGAAACTGATGAAAACGGTTCTCACAGACATGTCTGCTGGATGACACAGTTTCCTGCCCCGAAAGCACTTTTGGAGCTGGTAAGCTGCAAGTGCAATGTTGGATGTACTACACAGCAATGTTCGTGTCTTCGTGCTGCTTTGTGCTGTACCGATGCATGTGGTTGCAGAAATTGCAAGAATTCGAGAAAGCAAATAAACCTTCCTAGTCCAGTACTTTTGGAAGAAGAAACTCCAGAATCAGACATTCAGACTGATGATAGCGATAATGATGACTGTAGTGATAGCGAATAAGTGATCAAGTGTATGAGTACAAGCACGCGCAAATTAATTCAATTATTTTAGTCTAGTAGATCAAGTTACTTCTACAAGCAAATTCATGCAATCAAAATTCTAAACAGCTTAAATTGCAATACAAAAAATGTAGACATAATTTTGTACTCTCAAAAATGCTTACGTTGATTCAGCGATACCTAATGCTGTAAAGTAACTCTGCGACTGTAGCGATCGGAAGTCCCGGATAACACAAAAAGTTGTTGCATTTCTAACTATTTCCTGCATAAATGGCATGCTTCCCTTATTGGCGCTAGTTGTAGAATTGCCATAGTCAATTAAGGAGAGATTCTACGCCTTGAGAAACGCTCGTCAGGCAGAGCTCTAGTATAGCCTCGACTTTCCCGTGCGCCTCGCGCGTACTATTTTTATAAATACTACCGTTACTTTGTCGCACGTTTTCCAAAGTGCAAACATTAAGAAATCCTTTCTATTGGTATTGTACAATGTTCCGGTGCCAAGAAACCCTGGTCCACAAGGGAGTCGGAACAAAACGACGGCTTCTGAGACTTGGCTCATAGACTAATTGTGGGGCAGCAGAGTTATCATCCCTGAAGAATTGAGAAAGACCGCATTAGCGCAGATACACGAGGGTCATCTGGGGCCAGCAAAATGAAGGCCTTAGCCAGAAGTTATGTGTGGTGGCCAAAACTGGACAGAGTTAGAAGATTTGGCAAGATCATGTGAACAATGTCAAAACCAGAAGAGTAGACCAAGTACTACTAAACCCTCATATCCATGGATCTACCCAACATCACCATGGGAACGTGTCCATGCAGATTTTGCAGAATTTGCGGGGAAGCAGTATTTACTTATTGTAGATGCCTTCTCTAAATGGCCGGAAGTCCACGAACTGGGTATGCATGCTACTACCGGCAAGCCCGTAGGCTGGGGGTGAACTGGGTGCACGTTCACCCTCTCCGGACCCGTTCACGGAAGAAGTCCGGGCTAGTAGGCAAAAGAACTCCGAGGAATGTCTTGGAACTCCAAACTACGTCCCAGATATTTGGCTATCCTGTCTGCTACCTGGTAACGTGGAGAAGTGTGTGTTCGTCACAGTGACTCTAGATGGGACGGTCTCAGGAAAAAGATAGAAAAAGGAGGCAAGCAGCGGCTACGTGTCAACGGCTGGACAGTTTTCTAGATCCAAAAAGGGCACGTGATCAACTTGTGACTCCTGATCCAGATTTTACGCAGCTGGTTGCAATAGACGATCAACTAACACCGACTTCCAGTGAGTGCTGTAGTGGTAGTGTAGAAAGAGTAGGGTCGTCCTCTACCGCCACGTATGTCGAGCCTTTGCGCAACACATGCTGTGAAGTTCACGACAACGAGGCTCAGCGTGCAGGCGTCGGAGGCGGCAATCAGCAATGCCATCATGCTAATACTTCTGATCATGATTTAGTGGATGATATTGGCAAATTGTTTTTCAAAGCCAAGTCTCCTGTCGATTTCTGCAAGTCCATGCAGGCCTTGGGTGCTGCGGAGAAGTACTAGCTACTGACAAGTGTTTCCTCCGACATGTATTGGTGGCCGCAACCAAGCTTTCCGTCCTGTTTGGCTATCAGAACACCCGTGGATGGTTTACAGCGAGCAAGTGAATGGTGTCTTTTGCATTGCTCGTGGAATTTTCGTTGCTAAAGTGTCCAAGGGGAAGTGTGTATGCAAGCCATTTCGTAATTGGAACAAGAAAGGAGAAAAAGCAAAGGAGCACGAGCAGTGCTTATACCATCATCAAGCCATTGAGCAAGCTGATAACTTCAAGCGAACCTTGGAGAATCCAGATACTACCATTACTGCACAGTCGGACACCCGCAGGGCGGCCAATGTCGCGCGCAACCGTGCTGTCCTAAAGTCCATTGCTTCTGCTGTGTTGTACTGCGCCAGACAGTGCATTGCTTTACGTGGAGACGCAGAGAGTGTGGAATCCCCTGGAAATCCATGTAATTCTCTTTCTTTGCTGAGGCTTTTGGCAGTGCACGATGAAGAGTTAAGAAAGTACCTGGAAATTCCTGCAATGCGATGTGCAACTTATCTTTCTCCTCAAACACAAAATGAGCTGATTATAGTCATGGGAAACCACATCCTCTTACAGGGAATAATAGGTGATTTGACAGCTGCGCCCTTTTACGCCATCCTTGCTGACGAGGTAACTTCGCATAACGTTGAGCATCTTGCCATCTGCGCCAGGTTTGTTGACAGAAGTACTAAAGAGGTCAGAGAAGAGTTTTTAAGGTTTTGAAGTTGGACAGAATTGCTGGGGAGCGGATTGCAGATGGTATCTTGGCTTTCTGGAAGAGAATAACATACCACTTGCTACTATGCGTGGTCAAGGCTACGACGGCGCAAGCAAAATGTCTTCAGATCGGGTGGGTGTCCAGGCCAGGATTAGAGATAAAGCTCCTTTAGCCATCTACGTACACTGCAGTGGCCACTGTCTTAACCTTGTGATAAGCAAGTCATGTGCTCTTCCTGAAATACGTAATGTGATCAATTGCGTTAAAAGACGCAGCCGTTTCTTTCTCAATAGTCCAAAGAGAAGTGGTGTTCTAGAGATGATCATCAACCACGATGTGGTCAATGAAGAGAGGAGGAAACCACTGATCGATCTGTGCAAGACGCGATGGGCTGAGCGGCATTAGGCTTATCAGCACTTCTACAAGGGTACGTATTTGTGGTTGAAGCTCTAGAGATGATAGCTTTCCGCTATCACTTGGAGAAATATGGGGCTACGTATGCTGACTGGGACTATGCAGGCCGCAATGAAGCACAGCAGATTCTGGCCAGCGTTACTTCCTATCAGTTTGTTCTTGTATTTGTGACGATATATCAATACTTATCACATCTTTCGTGCATTACCGTGAAGCTGCAGAGCAAAGCCGTTGATATCGTGAAAGCGCATAACATGATATCTGAAATTGGGAGGACCTACAACAGCGAGCGCGCAAACGTTAAAAGCGGCTTTTCTCAAATCTACAAAGATAGCTCAGACATGGCAAAAAAGGTTGGAAGTACAATTGCAATGCCTCGCATTGCAGCACGACAACAAAATCGCAGCAATATTCCCGCTGCCTCTGTTGAAGAGTATTTCCAGCGAAATGGTGCAATTCCCTTTCTTGATCATATTATTATTAGCATCAACCGGCAGTTCTCAAAGTCGCCAGTCACAGCCATTTCCCTACTTGGTCTGCTACTAAGTATCATATGTTCGCAAGATGTCAACCTGGAGGAGGCGCTGATCAAGTACAGAGATGATCTGCCATCGCCTGATTTGATGGACGCGGAACTCAGGCGCTGGAAGAACAGGTATATGGCGATGCTCCCTGAGAAGAGACCGTGCTCAGCAAAAGCCATCAAAGAATGTGACGGCACTGCCTTCCCAAAGATCTCAGTTCTTTTGACCATCGCCTGTACCATACCTGTCACCTCGTGTGAATGAGAGAGAAGCGCCAGTGCTTTACGACGCCTAAACAACTATATGTGCGCATCCATGGGTAAGGACAGATTGTCTCACCTTGCTCTCCTTCACATCCAATACGATGCACCAATAGATCTTGACAACGTAGTCGATTATTATGCTCGTCTTCACCCTCGCAGACTCGAACTTGACTCGGTACTGTTACACTAATGTTTTCTGCTAACTCTAAGTCTTACATATACAATTATGAATACAGATACGTATTATTAGATAATGCCCGCACAATTGCAAATACAATTATGTGAACCAAGTATACAAACGCAATTTTAACCATGTTTCCAAATTGGTGAATCCACAAAAAAACTTTACCTCAGTGCGATTAGATTTAATTGAAGCCACATAGACTTTGTTGGCAAATGCACCTTCCCACTCCTGCGACCAGCCTACGGGCCTGCTACTTTCAAAGAAAGGTATCTTTGGCACTTGTATAATGTGTTGAATGTATATGCGTATACATACATCTATTGTGTATATTGTACACCCAAATGGGAAGCACCAACAGCCACTGCCAACACATAGGTAGATAATATTTCTATAAACAGCACAGAGATACAGTGGAGTTTGCTATAGCAAACCTCAATGTAACTAATCCTTGATATGATGAATTTAGTTTTGATGTCCTGAATGTGCAACAACAATCCGGATGCGTTCACTTATTACAAATTTCTAGTGTCTCCTGCCATTCATTTATCAAAATTCCACAATTAAAATCCTAATCATGTCAAGAGTAGTATAGATCTCTTCCCATGATAGACAGTTTGATCTGCATCATATTGTGTAAGATGAACTCAAGGGAAAAACAAAAAGTTTATAACCAGTGCTGTACCTATGTTGCCCCAATCTAATAACTGGCTTCATTTGCACAATTGATTGACAGATCGGGATAACTGCATGCAAAATATTTAATACGATATATTTTGTATTGTAGATAGAGTAACTATCATCTGGCATTCTAGAATCCATAATAAGTCAAAAGAGAGGTGTACAAATACAAGTAGAAATGGTCATCACTTCTCTCAAACATAATTTCCTATGAAATTGTTTCACCAGAAAGATTTTTTGTAGAACATTTGTCTACTAAGAAATATTTATCAATTATGTCCCACGAAAGCAAACATAGACATGGACATTTTAACATGAAGACAACGTATATCTTACCAAACTGTCCAAGAAATAACCTGTGTAATAATTCTGCCTTTACTCAGTCTCATATTGCAAAACATCAAAAATTTGTGATGTAGATTGCTCTTATTTTAGTTAACAACTTAACAATGCTAATATACAAAATATTTAACATCCATACCACTGAACACCAGCAACAACAACATTCTTAATACTAGTGTCTCATAGTATTTCATGTCATACATATCACTATACAGTAGACAAAGCAGTCAGTTGCTGCATAGACGTTTAATTGGCACTAATAAAATTCAAAAAAGCTATGATTGGTTTTACAAAGTTACACAACTCGGTGAGAAATACAGCTGATGCACTGCAAAAGATACAGGTACAGTACATCCATTGCTCTTTCGTCTGGCAGAGCTTGCTTCCAGCCAAGCTTGCTTACAGCTATTTAGCTAATAAACAATTCCACTAATATATATATATATATATATATATATATATATATATATATATTCTTATTTCAGAGAACAATTACCAGTCCCCTGCCAAAGTTGGCAAATCCCAAAAGTCAAACTCAGTGTCAAATCGTAAACTAATTAGTGCAAATTATACTTGCTGTAGACTGAAATACGCAAACTGAAATCTGTTGCAGTAAGTTACTGACTGCCCTACTAAAAGTTATTCTGCTCTTTGCTGTGGGCTTGGACGCGATAACCTTCAAAGTGGCAAGACTGGAAGGCATCCACAAACTCTATACTAGCTATCAGATATGTAATGGCATCTGGTCTTGTCTAATAAATTAGAGTACATGTACAGTGACGAGTGGGAGTCTGATAGTACGTGTGTGTATAGCGTTGCGTTGAGAGAGTAGTGTGCTGTTGATTAGTCTGCAGTGAGCTGTTGCACGAATAATACAAAAACGTGGAGAACCATAGAGATAGATAGATATTAACTCTATCAACAGCAATCAATCCATAAATCAATTTACATATGCAATGATGAATACCTGGCTCCACACTTTCGGCTTGACTTGTGTATCAGCTTGGCTTACCAAGTAACGCAGTATGTAGCATGTCTTTTGTAAACAGGTCCCGGATAACACTCTACCTAGCTCGTCATTTTTACATCGCATTGTTCACTGTTTAGTGTCAATCCTATTCATCGCTGCCATTGTTAATGAAGAAGCACTTGAAGTGCAAACCCTCGGCCGCTAAGCACCTTGAAGGTAAATTAGTCGAGCTATGACAAAATCGTATGACAGAATGGTATGATGTGGGTAATAAATAAGAAGGATAATTGAAATGGCACAGGTCGACTTTGAGGTAAGTCACGTGACTGGCTGCTACCGTGTAATACGGGTAGCTACGCAGTCCATCAGCCAACGTCCCGTAGTACCTGTGCATCTTTTATTCTGGATCCTTCGTGCAAACGGGATCCGAAAAATTTCTT
Source organism: Corticium candelabrum (assembly GCF_963422355.1). Lineage (NCBI taxonomy): Eukaryota > Metazoa > Porifera > Homoscleromorpha > Homosclerophorida > Plakinidae > Corticium > Corticium candelabrum. The sequence continues at coordinate 5,755,736 of NC_085085.1, forward strand.
GCAAACGGGATCCGAACAGCGTGCTGATACCGACTGCTTCAACCTTTTCATCGATAACAATGCAACGTCTCTACACTTACTCTAGCAGATGTACGGCCGCGCTCCTTACAGCGACGCGGAGGTTTTCATTTGCATAATGCCTTTCACTGTGCCAAATGCAACGAAACATGTCACAGATCGCTTTGCAACTATTTTTTGCAGACTCTAGAAAATAAAAGAAGACCAGAGAACAAGTTTGGAGTCGCTGCGTTGTTTCCTCAATTTGCTACAAAAAGGATCCCGTTTGCAAGAAAATTCGTGCAAATGGGATCCCACATGTTCTCCTCTGCACATCGCTTTGCAACTATTTTTTGCAGACTCTAAAAAATAAAAGAAGACCAGAGAACAAGTTTGGAGTCGCTGCGTTGTTTCCTCAATTTGCTACAAAAAGGATCCCGTTTGCAAGAAAATTCGTGCAAATGGGATCCCACATGTTCTCCTCTGCACATCGCTTTGCAACTATTTTTTGCAGACTCTAAAAAATAAAAGAAGACCAGAGAACAAGTTTGGAGTCGCTGCGTTGTTTCCTCAATTTGCTACAAAAAGGATCCCGTTTGCAAGAAAATTCGTGCAAATGGGATCCCACATTTTCTCCTCTGCACATCGCTTTGCAACTATTTTTTGCAGACTCTAAAAAATAAAAGAAGACCAGAGAACAAGTTTGGAGTCGCTGCGTTGTTTCCTCAATTTGCTACAAAAAGGATCCCGTTTGCAAGAAAATTCGTGCAAATGGGATCCCACATGTTCTCCTCTGCACATCGCTTTGCAACTATTTTTGCAGACTCCAAAAAATAAAAGAAGACGACAGAACAAGTTTGGAGTCGCTGCGCTGTTTCCTCGATTTACTATAAAAAGGATCCCGTTTGCACGAAACTTCGTGCAAATGGGATCCCACATGTTCTCCTCTGCACATCGCTTTGCAACTATTTTTTGCAGACTCTAAAAAATAAAAGAAGACGACAGAACAAGTTTGGAGTTGCTGCGTTGTTTCCTCGATTTACTACAAAAAGGATCCCGTTTGCACGAAACTTCGTGCAAATGGGATCCCACATGTTCTCCTCTGCACATCGCTTTGCAACTATTTTTAGCAAACTCTAAAAAATAAAAGAAGACGACAGAACAAGTTTGGAGTCGCTGCGTTGTTTCCTCGATTTACTACAAGAGGATCCCGTTTGCACGAAACTTCGTGCAAATGGGATACCACATGTTCTCCTCTGCACATCGTTTTGCAACTATTTTTTGCAGACTCTTAAAAATAAAAGAAGACCAGAGAACAAGTTTGGAGTCGCTGCGTTGCTTCCTCGATTTACTACAAGAGATCCCGTTTGATGATTTCAGGACAGTGGAACAGGAAAGCATACAAATCCACAAACTGGAGAATGAACAATGGGTAACGTCCAGCAACATAGGGCAAAAAGTTGCCCTTTATTACAGCAATTTTCCAGGGTTCCAAATTGATCCACATCTAAGCCAACAACTGGGAGTGATTTACCAGCTTGCTGCGTTGGAAGAGGACAACGATAGTGAAGAACAGGATTTTCAAAACCTAGCCTTGCATGTAGAATTGCCCTATGTGCAGCAGCAAGTGAGGGTCAATGACAGTGGTCTTTTTGCTATTGCATTCGCAGTGCATCTAGCACGTGGAGAAGACTTAACCACCCCGAAATATGACCAGCAACAAATGAGAGAACATCTTGCCAAATGTTTTAGACGAAAGTCATTGACTCCGTTTCCGCTGGAGACTAACATATCTAATAAACAGCGTCCGTCTAAACGCAGAGGTACAACAATTGAGCTATGCAGAATGTGTCTAATGCCTGCGACATATCGAGTGTCTGTCCACAGCACAGCAACATCTTGGAGCCAGACAATTTAAAAAGAGGAATCGCACGGTAGTAGCAACGGTACAGATTTATTTTTATAATCAATCTAAGAAACAGTCACTAGCACTTATAATTAGTTTTAATAGTTTGCAATTGTAACAGGAACTAAAATAATCGTATTTTCTATAATATGTTGATAACATTGAGTTTCCTATCTAATGGATTAAGTAAATAAGATTCAGAGTTCTTCTTCAAGTTTTTGATCTCTGCTTGCATTGCGTATTGCTATGTTACTGTTACAGTAAAAACTAGATTGTACATACAGACTACTCCCAGGATGGGTGTGAAACCAAGTGCTCACAGCGGTCGTAATCAGACACCATATCGTGTTCAGCGGTATTGAATATTGATGTGTTAGCCGGCATACGAAATAACGATACTACAGTGTCTACTGATACTACAGTGAGGTAGGGTTCTTTGCTCACATGATGACATCCATGGTATACAGCCCCCGCTCGTGAACATCTTCCTCAGGAACAGACAGGGCACCATTGCCGGGGGCACCCGGATATTTAATTGTCCCGGATAACTCTTTGCACACCTGAGTAGGTAGTCTCCTTCACTGAAACAGCTCTTCCGGTTGGTTCCTCACAGACCAGAATATGTATTCAGTACATATACCTAGGGTCCTTCTACCATTGAAGTAGAGCAATTGCATTCAGGTGTGGAAAGAGTCAAATTGCAGCCTTACACTCCATGCAGTCAAGTATTGCACTGCCGGGGGCTACGTGCCCCAGGTGCCCTATCCTGTATCCGCCCCTGTGAAAATTTTACGCCACTACCTCCATCCCAGATGCAATAGAAGCGTTGCAAGCAATAAAGGCGAGTCATCTAACAAGATGCAACAGCAAGAAACATAGCAATATGCATGCATTACGGAAGCAGTGAAGACTGTTATCGAATGAGCACACCTATTATACCTACCGATAGCTCCATTATCAAAAATCGGTGGAAAGACAAACAAACATCAAGGTCTGCACGAGACTAGCTACCATATTGCTAGAGTCCGTGCTATAGTCTAGAGAAGTTTTGGTAATTACTGCAAACCGCACCCAGGCTAACGAAGAGATTGCGTCAGATATGCATCAAAGAAAGACTAATTAGAACTGCCGACTGCGAAGTGGGATTTGAACATGTCGAATGACATGAGAACATGTGGGATCCCATTTGCACGAAGTTTCTTGCAAACGGGATCCTTTTTGTAGTAAATCGAGGAAACAACGCAGCGACTCCAAACTTGTTCTGTCGTCTTCTTTTATTTTTTAGAGTCTGCAAAAAATAGTTGCAAAGCGATGTGCAGAGGAGAACATGTGGGATCCCATTTGCACGAAGTTTCGTGCAAACGGGATCCTTTTTGTAGTAAATCGAGGAAACAGCGCAGCGACTCCAAACTTGTTCTGTCGTCTTCTTTTATTTTTTAGAGTCTGCAAAAAATAGTTGCAAGGCGATGTGCAGAGGAGAACATGTGGGATCCCATTTGCACGAAGTTTTGTGCAAACGGGATCCTTTTTGTAGTAAATCGAGCAAACAACGCAGCGACTCCAAACTTGTTCTCTGGTCTTCTTTTATTTTTAAGAGTCTGCAAAAAATTGTTGCAAAGTGATCTGTGACATGTTTCGTTGCATTTGGCACAGTGAAAGGCATTATGCAAATGGCAACCTCCGCGTCGCCGTAATGAGCGCGGCCGTACAACTGCTAGAGTAAGCGTAGAGACGTTGCATTGTTATCGATGAAAAGGTTGAAGCAGTCGGTATCAGCACGCTGTTCGGATCCCGTTTGCAAGAAATTTTTCGGATCCCGTTCGCACGAAGGATCCAGAATAAAAGATGCACAGGACCTCGCTTCCATTTTTACAACCTTCGCTCGTCGCTTCTTTGTGCAGGTGATTGTTTGTGCAGTTTTTGAGGTCGTTTGTGCAGTTTTTGAGGTCCTAACTATGGCCGGTTTTAGGCGTGGCATAGGTACCAGAGCTAAAACAAAATTAGACGTGGGAACGTTACAAATGCAGCTAGATTAGCTAGGCGCTAAATGCCTGTTACAAATGTAGTTGTTTCCAAATGATGGAACAAGCCAAATGTTACAAGTCGGAGCGCCTCGACGCTAGGCCGGCTGGCAATCTTCGCCTTACGTGATGAAGTAACGGCGTGATCATTGTTCAGTTTGTTGGTGGGAAACCTAGGTTACAAATGGAGACCAAACAAGCAGCTCACCACCGATTTTCCAGCTCACAAGAATGTAAAAGTCTCGTTCTTTCTGCAGCTTCTCTAGGCGTCTTGTTGTTTGCGCGGCTTCTCTAGCTAGACGTCGCCTGCTGTTGTAATGAGGTGACCCCAGAGCCAAAACAAAACATCAATGCGGGAAAACATGCACGTGCACATGTAGATTAGCTAAGCGTCTGTTCGCTCTGACTTTGGATAACATAAAACAGAAATGAATAGAGACGCACTAGCGTACTTACAGGTCGGCCGAGCCGCTTTGTCCGACAAACAGACGCTGTCATGGACAATGCACGTTCTCCTTCGCAAATTCCCGTCAAACGCAAAATTTCTGTCGAAGACGACACTAGTGATCTTTGCAACAACACCACGGCCGCTCAGCCACGCACACCCAAAATTCAAGCTGGCAGACTGCAGAACTAATATGCAGAAACACTGTGGAACAAGCAAAATGTTACAAGTCAGGTACAGCTACACACCTTGCCCTGGTTGTTGTTGGGGAAACATACACGTACAAATAAATGTATGTGCTAAACCCTTAAAGCAAAGGGCTAAAGTCCATGTACAGGATGGACGCTCGATGGCCGAATTCTCGTTAGCAGCTACCAAACAAAGAGAGGTGGAGCCTCATGATGACATCACGTTCGTCTATTGGTCAGTAATGACACCACTTCTCGTCTATTGGTCGGAATAGCTTCATTTGCATCTCCGCTAACCAACTATCTAGACGGTCGATGGGTCGTTGGGTCGCACGGTCGTCGAACGACTACTATACCCTTCACCCGGAAATCCGGGCCTCGGGTAACAATGGAAAGATCTCTGAAAGGGGTCCCGACTAGAGTAGTAACATCCATGCGCGCGTTAGGTGTTTTTCTGTAGGCTGTAGCCCCATAATGCAATAGGAACCCCGGAACAAATCCGCAGCGCACCGTACGTCAGAACAAATCCGCTGGCACAGTAGACTCGCCCCAGACGCAGTGTGGATTGCAGCCCCGGATGTGCTGCCATCACCACTACGTCTGGTATGGTACCGCCTTTCTGGGGAGTAAATATGTAATCAAATTCTTCAGCGCGTGTGATACTAATGTTATTAGCTAGGAACTGAGCTTTCGATTGGACTTTGACGTTGTTCTAGCCTCTGTACTTGTCGATATTGCGATTTTAGGCCGCTGTCAAGCGTTAGTAAGAGATTGCAGCTACTTTAGAGAGCGTAGCGGTGAAATGGAAGATCAGAAATGGCACTTGCAGTGCACAATACACCTTTGAACGCGTACACAGGTTCTCAGTTGAAGCTGCAATGCGTCATATGCCTCTACTGCAATGCATTGGACTGCTGCCTACGTACTGCACGCTAATTAGTGAAGATCTCATGCGACAGTCGTTTTCTGTAATCTACTACACCGACAAAGTACACTTGTAACTGACACTAATCATGTTCCTAGGGACATGATTAACGGTGATCGCAAAGGGCGGTACCATACCAGACGTAGTGGTGAAGGCAGCGCATCCGGGGCTGCAATCCACACTGCGTCTGGGGCGAGGCTACTGGCACAGGGCGTACAGTACTTGCTGAGATACGGGAATTTTCCCACGGGCTCTGAACGAACTATGTATATGTATATATATATATATATATATATATATATATATATATATATATATATATATATATATATATATATATATATATATATATGTATGTATGCATGGGTGTGTGTGTGTGTGTGTGTGTGTGTGTGTGTGTGTGTGTGTGTGTGTGTGTGTGTGTGTGTGTGTGTGTGTGTGTGTGTGTGTGTGTGTGTGTGTGTACATACATACATATGTTACTCCTCGCTAGTTGAACAAAAAGCACATGCTAAGTAGAGCACCCGCGAGGAGGAGGGCTGCAGCTGGGTTCGAGTCTAGCAAATTACCACTGAACAACAACCGCGAAAATACACACGTGAACAACCCTCTAATTGTCCCGGGTATGTCCGCTACATACTACAGCTACCAAGTTTGAAATGTAGTTCGCACTCTCAGTACAACGAACTACTGTGCATGGCCTATAGATACGCACCCTATTTAGCCAGAGCCCAAGACATGGCTCTGCATTTAGCTTCGGGTTCCCAGACCCGTGTAGCGCTGATTCAAAAATGTCGCTCCTTCTTAGTCATGTGACTTTACAAAGTCCCGTGCTTGATGACTAGTTGTTGAAGTTGCCCCGGGATTCCCCATCGAGAAGTTGCGACGAAGAACAATGAGCTGGGATAGCTGTCGCTCCACTAGCAGTCATGATCAGCCAAGGATCTATGGACGGAAAGACGTCACTTACAACGAGCGCGATGACTTTCTCGGTTCGGGAGGGTTCGGCATCGTGTATCGATGTGGGTTGACGAACTCTGCCGAAGTAGCGGCAATCAAAGTTTTCAAAACGCCTCATCAACTCAGAAAACGGTACCTGTAGATATAAAATTAAAGTGGCAAAATCTGTAGACATGAGCGCGATTTTATTTTGCAGCGAGGAGAATGATATTCTTCGAGAAGCAAGTATATTGCACCGTCTCGGTGACTGCCCATATATTGTTCGCTTCTTGGGGCTGTGTCTTGAGCCTGGTCACTATGCCATTGTTATGGAATATGTAGAATATGGAAATTTGAGAGATCTGTTGCTGTATGAAACTGATGACCATCCAGTTAAGCAATTGGATTGTCGCATTCGCATGGCTCTAGAAATTGCCCAAGGGATGAACTATTTACACAATTTGGAATCACCGATTATTCACAGAGATTTAAAGACGGCTAATGTTTTAGTGGGTCACAACTATTGTTGCAAAGTGAGATGCAATTTGTTCTTGGTACTGTATTATTACCATTAATTAATTGAAGTAAGGGGCATCCCTAGAGGGCTTGTAGTTGCACTGGATACTTACAGAGCAGACAGCAGATGATGTAGTGGTGTTTCGGATGGGGTTTAGGTGGTAAGAAGCGAATTGTTTGCCAAACAGAAGCTGAAATCATATGTTTGACCAGTCGCTTGTATGAAATTATAAATGTCTGACATCAATTACAGAATTGGCCTACCATTGGCACATTGTGGTGGTCAAGGGAAGCCGTGGACTCCCTGAAACTTTTGGAAATTTTGGCTTTTTCGACAGTACACAAGCTCTATTTTGTCATTAATTGAAATTGATACTATTATATATATATATATATATATATATATATATATATAGATATATATATATGTATATGTATGTATATAAACCATATATTTGTATATAATACAGATAACAAGCCAGATGATAGAAAAGACTTCTTGACAATTGATCTCAACACCTCCAGACTATGTGCAGCCCACACTCCGTATGATTCCACCACAAGAGGGTAAAACAAACAGCCATAACTTGAAACGTTAGCAAGATGGCGTTCATCTTTGTCCACTTCCCCAGCCTCAGCAGCAGCACCAGCTTTTATGGCAGCATTAATAAGGTGAGAGGGAGTGAACGAATTCCTCACGGAAATGTCGAAATAAGCAGCCTTGCCTAGGGAAAAGTCGGGATGGAAAACGTCACCTGGTCTTATCATAGAAAGAGAGGAACAGCGTTGTTCTTGACGTACATTGGAGTTGTCTAAGAGCAACCAGTGGAAGATGACGTCACATAAGGCATCATGTCGCTTAATCCGAAGAGGACCACAGCCAAAAGCATGGTCACCAAAACTGTACAATTCATGACCGCACACACAACGGACTGAGTGTGGGGGTGCTGGAAAAACCGGAATTCCCAAACGCAAACGCAAAGAAGTCACAAATTCACGCGGAGACATGGCCAGGCCTAGACTTGAGTTGGGGATTGCCCTCAACCAAGCCCCCGCATGAGGATATGCGACAGCACTGAAACGTGCCTGTTCTCGCAGACTAACAAGGCTGGCTTTAATGCTGGATCTCAAAGCATCATCCAGAGCCTTCTGGAAGGAATGTTGTGTAGAAGAAACAGAGGACGAGACAGAACTAGTAGGTGGTAAAAGACTTGCAAGATGTTGCCGGCATTGCACTTCACCAGGGAAAGAGTATGTGTGTGTGTATATATATATATATGTGTGTGTGTGTGTGTGTGTGTGTGTGTGTGTGTGTGTGTGTGTGTGTGTGTGTGTGTGTGTGTGTGTGTGTGTGTGTGTATGTATTTATTGGTGATCACCCATTGTCTTATGTCAGCAATTTCAAGTATTTGGGTAGTTTCCTTTCAAATAATGCAACTGTTGATGCAGATGTCTGTCGTAGGATATCAAAGGCCAGTGCTGCTTTTGGTAAATTGTACAACAGACTCTGGCAAAGGCATGAAATCAAACTGACCACGAAGGTTGCAGTTTACAAAGCAGTAGTCTTATCAGTTCTATTGTACGGATGCCAGTCATGGACCCTTCTTCGTCCTAACCTCAAAAGCTTGGAGAGTTTTCATCTGCGATGTCTTTGCCGCATATGTGGAATCCAGTGGACTGACTATATACTCAACACAGAAGTGTTATCTCATTGTAACATCAGTGGCATTGAATCTTTTGTTATGAAATGCCAATTTCGCTGGGCTGGTCACATGTCTCGAATGCCTAATGATAGAATTCCCAAACAACTCCTTTTTGGTCAACTGGAACAGGGCCATCGTCATCAAGGTGGTCCTAAATTACGTTATAAAGATTCTATCAAGGCTAATATGAAATCTTGTGGGATTGACTTCCTGCATTTTGAGAAACTACCCAGTGATAGAACAAACTGGAGGTCTCTCTGCCATTCATCACTTTAACAGTTTGAAGAAAATCGTATTAGACATCTTCAAGGTCAACGTCAGAAACGGAAAGAACAAATTGTTCCTACCAACAAGTCATTTGTTTGCCAATCTTCTGGAAAGGAATGCCGTTCAAAAGCAGGTGTTAAATCCCACCAGAGACACAGAGGACACTAAAGAGAGTCATCACTGTTATCAGTGGACATGCCATCATCATATGTATGTGTGTGTATATATATATATATATATATATATATATATATATATATATATATATATATATATATATATATATATATATATATATGTATATATATATATCAGGGGTTTCCCCAGGAATTAATAACAGCGTGGCATTTTATTAATATTAATTAGCCACTGAGATCTTATCTTAAACAGAAGTAACTTTAATTAATTAATGATTGTCAGAGTTATTGGTGTCGTCACTGACATAAATGTCATGATAGCGTGGTAGGAACACATGCCGCATGGATAGTCACTAGGTCAAGGTGATATGCATTGCTGTCTTTTATCATCAATGCAACTGTTAGATATAGACTACAGGTCATGTTAGCTGACATTTAACTGAACTTAAAAAGATCAAATTAGCATGAAAGTAGCAAACCCTAGTTAACCAACCTACTTTAGTGATTGTAGTCTACACTTCAAATATGCGTCTATTCTTCAGTTTTGACCAACTGTCTACAGCTTGGTCAAAGTTATAAGCAGTGAGTGTAGGACTTTCAATTGAAATTCGCATGCAGTTGTTCAGAATGTCAATTGTCATCTCAGATCTCAATTGGTGCTTGACACATCCCATGCTGTCAGAGTATGAACTTATCATGGGATGTAGTAGTCAGAGGTGATAAGAGATCATGTAGAGCTTACTATGCATACTAGTAGTCCTGTGAGTATATACTGTGAAATTTTATATTGTTATTCCAGTTGAATGGTTACACTCTGTAAATCGATCTGTTAGGGTACACTAAACAAGAATGATAAAGACCTCACACACAGTAAACAGTTACCTCAAATGAGGGTTGACAATGAAAGCAAAAGTTACTTGACTACACAACACGTGATTGTTTGCCCAATCTACTTGACGGCAGACAAGCACCTATTTTTCTACAGGATTATGTGTACAAGGTCGCGTTGAGGAAATGCCAATTACAAAGCTGTGGGTGTGGTGAGCTGGGACTAATGTCAGGTCAACGCACGACAGACTTGTAACCCTGTAGATAATTGGATGCTGCTCTGCCGTCAAAAGTAATTATGCTTTGAGCAGATAAAATTAGGTGCTGTGCCGTCAAGTAACTTTTGACATTCCTTAGCAACCATCATTTGAGATACAGTCATCACCATAGCGCCATTACCACGGCACGGCGCCAAGGCGCCGTGCTATAGGGGAACCCCTATATATATATATATATATATATATATATATATATATATATATATATATATATATAAACCCACCTATGTGGGTATCTAACACACATTATCCAGAAAAAAAGTTTTTAAAATCTAAAGCCAGTCTATGCAATATCATTTTGGCATTATATAGCCAGAGTTTCACCGACAGTTGTTCATGTATGTTACTGACTGCCTTGCTGACTTTCAAATTTTTTTGAAAGATAGATGTTGTGCGATGGTCTTCAATACTTCCAAACTGTGTTCTTCTTCTTCTTCTTCTTCTTCTTCTTCTTCTTCTTCTTCTTCACTCCTAACTCTTTAACTACGGCATATCTAAAGCTAAAACTTTGGGAAACGACGTAGAATAAGCCGACCTGTATTCTTTTGATGATAGAAAAAAGAAACATCTAAGAAAAAAGATTTGTGGAATGGATTTGAACATGCTACCCTACTTACGTTCAACAGCAATTGCTTACAGTAATTGTTAACAAACAATAACCAGGCAGCCTTGCTACGTTATTGATTTGCAAATGTAAAATTAGAGTCTATTTTTACATTTGTAAATCAATTTTTTAGTGTGTATATTAAAGGGACACTGTCTGCATTATGCATGTCTTGATGGTTATGCCTACTTTTCACTGGTTCTTCTGTAATTATGTACTTACAGATGAGGCATTATCATTGTCATCAAATGCTTTGGCAGACAACAATTACTCAACAAGTTGTGGTTGGTGATGTGCCATTAGGATCCTAATGTTGAAGCATGAATGGTGTGCTCTCTTGCTAGGAGGATATAGCATGTGCATTTAATTAAAAGCAAGTGTGCACTCTCCAAGCTGCTGCTAGCACAGACCACTTCAGATGTCATGATATGTCCAAAAACGTAGGTCACATGCATGTGTTTACATCGTGCAACGAAAGCAGTAAATTCCAGACAGCTAATGCAAGAGCATGCCTTATTCTGCCAATACTAACAAGTACGACGTTTAAAAACAACTTACAGGAAACTAGTTGAGTGCAAGTCTTTACAGTCTGTGGAAAACAGTAAGAATTTTTGTTTATTGCAAGAATGTAGAATGTATAATACCAATGCTACGAATGAAATTCTTTGTTCTGGAGAAACTTGGTTTTGTTGTATGGAAATCAAGTTCTTGTGGGATGGCCATCTGTCCAGGGCCTTCGAGGCAGTCATCTGGACTGTGTCTCTTTAGTGGTTTCTTATTCTGCCTTTTCTTTTGGGTGTGTCGTTGCACAGCAAACAGAAAGGCAGAAGAGGCTAGTACACCAACATTGAAAATTGTGAAATGATGCATTGGAGCTGAATGTTGAACATGCACAGCGATGCAGACAGCTGAAGACGAAGTCATTCTTTGCTTTTTTAGTAGTAGAGAGTGATGGACATTGCCAGTAGGGATGACTGGAGACAGAGAGGACATTGGCAATTTTTACTTTTTACAGGAACACGTCACAGACACTGAGGAGACCTTATTAACATTGCAACGGTCTTGTTTTCAACAGATGTTTTAATCCACATTGTCAATGCAGAAGAGGCGTACTTCATGGGGTCTTTACCGAGGTTTCCATCTGCTTGCAAGAGTGTCATTTGATCAATAATAGCAACAGTAAATCAACGATGTATTAAGTGTATCAAATTGTTACACATTTTCTTGTGAACTGTTAAGTCTCTTCAGAGCACTGACTAACCGCTTACTCTTGCATAAGGAAACGATTCCCAAGAACAATTAGATACGTTGCAAATGCTTTCAGGAAAGCAGGTGACATTCAGGCAACACACTGGTGCAGCCCAATTAGAGTGGTTTGAAGCATTCTGGAAACCCTTTGAGATAGCACCAGTAAAATACATGTATATTTTCCAAGTATAGAATCAGGAATAAATGTCAAGTGGCAGTCCGAATAAGTTGACGAACAAGAGAGGAGCATAGTGAGACAGACAAAACGCCAGAATATGCAACAATGGACACCAACACCTTAAGATGCCATGGTTCTGCCCATGATGGTCGGAGGTGTTCGGGCCTGACCATCACTCTGATTGTTCCGACCACCACTATATACTTTAGCTAGTGTTTTACTTGGTCCAAGCTAATGGGCATTGGATGATAAGCAGTTTGTTCACACCATGACACAGTGGCAGACTCTCCCTACGATGATACCATCTATAATGCGATCTATCCACTAAAGGTGGTGTGAGATCCAACACAGCAGTCTGCATGTCAGCGATCAGCAAGGCAATATCGAAGGTGCTCTGTGACAGAGCCGGTCAAAGTCATCTGAAGGGGTTTTGCTAGACAGCAATACTGGCTGTTCAAAACCTGCAGCTGGTGCATGAATGACAGACATCTAACCATGCCATAGTATAGAAATGTGAGACTGGGCAACATAGTTCCCCGACTGTTAACAGAAGTTGCAGATTTTGTAGTCTGCGCTGTCAGATCATGGACCATCATCAGGGCAATACATAATGTTTGACGCTTTTTGTCTGTTTTGCAACAATGCTTGATTGCTCGGGAGTTGTTTGCTCTACTACTTTCTCAGGTATCAGTGAGGTTTCCAGTCAAAATGTCTTTACTGAAGTATTTCTCCCGGAAACGTCATCAAGTGGAGCCAGATGAGACTTCCAGCATCAGTGAAAGTTTTGGGAGTAGTGATAATAGGTCGCAAGTAGTAGTGGAGTCTACCAAGGATGAGGGGAAAGGAAAAGGCATGAGGATATTTAGGCTTAATTAGAAGACAAAAGGCTTAATTTGAGAATATTTGTTTGTTTTGTTGTAGTAGAGTGAATTGTCTAGATCATGTAGGTCATGCCATGAAATAGCCACGCCTCTTAATGTACCGGATACCCAACTACCGCTCTGTAAATCTTGAGCAGAACACTTAGATGCAATTTAGTAGTGCAATCTTTGTTTACAGCATAGTTAGGTTATGGCTTGCAGTGTGAAGGTAGTAGCAATGCTTAGCTGTTACTCGGGGAAACTTTTCTACTTGGGCTGTGCATTATCTGGACATAATGCACATTTGGAAGGCTTCTGGTAGGTATCTGGTTGTTCTTGGGTTGGCTCCTCATGTGAATGCTCTGAAGAAACGCTATTACCTACATGTTCAAAACACTTGCAAGATAGATGATATTACAGACATTCTTCTTGGAAATTGTTCTTAAGGTGTTTAATATGCACTTGGCAAGAGAAACTGTTAATTGAATTGTATTTTTATTGCTTACTCGCTCACCATCCTGTTCTCCGCTCAGGCAGATTGGCTATTATTAATATTACTAATGGTTAGTAAATTTCTTGTATTATTAGTTGTTACTTAATTATTTTATCATTGTATGCATTCATGAAGTATATCTCATTCACAGAATTAGCAGCCCCTGACAGAATTATTATGAAGTTAATTTATTTAACATTGTATGCAAATTATGTTGTTGCATGAGTTCACATGCATTTTTACTCCATTCTGAAAATTAGAAGCCAGACAGAATTCTCATTCAGAGTTATATCTCGTTCAATTATATCCCGTTCTGAGAAAGTAGCAAGAATTGAGTATCCCAATGTATGCAAATTTGTATTTTGTTGCATGAGTATCCTGTTCTGATTTGTCATCATGAAGTGTATCTGAAGAATTATCAGCTGGACAGAATTTTATTGAAAAATTTCATTCAGAGTTATATCCCATTCAATGGTATTCTGTTCTGAGATTATTGATTGTTGTATAGCTAAAGTCTGTTCGATTAGTGGAGAGGACGTGGACGGGGGAACTGCGGTTAATAGATAAGGAATTGAAGAGCAGAGATGGGCGTTGTTAATTCCGGCTAGTGAAATAAACGGTTCCAGTTTAGCTAGGAACTTAGGTTCAAAGGTTCAACCAATGCCTCAACTACATAAGCTTGCTAGCTACAGCTGTTTTACTTATCAATCCATAGTTCGAAGTATGTCTCCGTCAGCTTTCAAGTAGTGGGCGTTATAGCGGTGGCTTTGAAGTTATCAGACACCTGGCGTAAATGCAAGAGGAGGGCAGGGCCAAGCGCGTGTCATACAGGAAGTTACAAATTATGTCGTAATAAAGAACCAATCACAGTATTCATTAACTGATTTGGAACCTCCTCCTTGAGCTTTCCAATGATGTTGGAATCAACCTGCTAGCACTTCAGGAGATACTGGTTTTTCCCACGTCCTCTTTAATATTCGAACAGTCTTTAGTATCCGGCCTGCGAATACAAAGGAAATGTAACCAAGTGTCCCGTTTCAGCGTTTTCAAAATTTTGTTGATTGGATTATTGATTGGTAGTATCCAGTTGAAGCTATTTTGACAGTCTCGTTCTGAGCAGCTGGAACTTGGAAGTCACGTGCAGTTGTGTACTCACCCGGATAATCTGTTCCTCGTATATATACCAAGTCACCACTCACGGTGACTCTCGCCATTTCAACAGTCCTGTTAAATGTTGTCACTTCGAAGACGTTGCTGGCATTGGGGGGAACAGGTGTACCGAACTTTGACAGCTGGCAACTGGACAGTGAATTGGTTCACCATTAGTTGACATTGTTGTAAGATGTACTAACTTCCGACCAGTTGTTGAGTTGCCATGATTAGTCGGAGATTTTGTGGCAACCCCTTCCCACGCACACAACTCCTTGATCCCTCGGTTGCCTCTAGATCTTCGAAGCCCAGTCCTATTCCTGGCGTCACTGGCTCTTTTCCCAGCGTCACCCCTATTTCTGTCCACACGCAGGGGAACACACTCTATTCTGCGAGTAGTAGCGAATACACAGTCAGATGACCAGCTTCCTGGGCTAGCGCATCCTAGCCTCACACCTTCCTCAACTTGCCAAGGCTGAAGTTAGCGTGCATTTCCTCTCCCGGGCCAGGGAACTACCGGAAATACAAGGTCTTGTGGGGTACCCTCTTGGAGGGTTTAGTGAGAGGACTTTCACCGTGCGCACACACACGCACACACACACACACACACACACACACACACCACCACCACCACCACCACCACCACCACCACCACCACTTCACTTCACGGTGCGTTCATTCCAATGAGAAACGATGCAGGCCAAGGTTACCATAGGCTATATCGGAGGAGTGGATGTTCTCTGACAGCAGAAACGCTCGTGGTTGTGGAGTCCTTGTTGGCGGAATGTTTGGTGACAGCACTGACATTGACTAGTCAGGGACTGATCATGTTTCTGTCTCTGGTGGTTTACAAGGCCGGCATGATTTACAGCAAGTAAATCCACAACCATCAAAGCTGCAGTGTAAAGCAAACTCGATGTCGTTTGCCTTGCTTCGTGGCGACGTTTCTGCTCATCTTTTGCGGTATTTCCCTTGTTCTTCCTTCTTGAAAGTAACTTCCTGTGTGGCAGCCCAGATCTGATTCCTCCACTCATTCCTATCTTCTGCTAGTATCTTCCAAACCCCATCAAGATTGCAATTCCTTAAATCGCTTAGTACTAAATCATTCCATCTCATTCTCTGGCCTCCGACTGAACGTCTACCTTGGATGATGCACACACCAAAAGCTTCCTTGGTAGACAACACTTATCCATGCGCAAGATGTGACCAAATAACCGAAGACGTCTCTGTGTCAGCATGGTGGAGGTTCTTTGTAGGTGGGCTATCTTTCTGATAGAGGTGTCTCTCTTCCCGTCCCATAGGGACACTCCAAGGATGGAGCGGAGGCTTCTCATCACAAACCTCTGTAAGCGTTGTATCTGCAGCTCCAGAAGTACTGCTGTTTCCAAACCATATAAAAAGGGTGGAAAGAACTACAGAGACAAAGATGTTCTGCTTGGTACTAGACTTGATCTTCCTCTGGTGCCAAAGGATGCGGTTAAGGGATCCATATGACTGAGATGCTTTGGTTATCCGTGTTGAGATCTCAACATCCAAGGTGCAATTATTAGAAAGATAACTTCCAAGGTACTGAAAGGATGCTACCACCTCAATTGGATCACAATCAGGATGCAAAGAAATGGGAGATGGAGAATCGGCATCAGCTCCAGGTAGGACAGCTAGAATTTTGGTCTTCTTGTAATTGATGGTAAGACGAATCCAGAGATTTCAGCAGCGGAGATAGACTTTTATAAGAATCAGATATCAATGCCATATCATCAACATATTCAAGGTCTGACACTGACCCCTCTGATGAAAGCTTCTTCCTGTTTCCTACCAGGTCAGCATCCAGAAGATATGACAAGCACACACCTACATCTGGTTGGTGATCAGTAATGACAAGTCGAATCACAGAGTCAAAGTAGAGGTTGAATAATGTTGGAGCAAGTACACAATCCTGTTTGACATCACTAGAAACAGAGAAATGATCTGAGATTTTGCCATAGGTCCTTACAGCGGCAGAAATGTTACTGTGCAATGCTTCAATGATTTTGAGCAGCTTAGATGGCAAGTGGTAGAAGAACAGACCAGAGAGCTGCTTGATTGATTGAATCGTAGGCCTTACGGAGGTCTACAAAACAGATGTATAAAGGCCGGAGAAGTGTGCAAGGCTATGCTTTGCTTTTACTGGCTAATGGAAAATCATTACTCAACCAAGTTGGGTATCTGAGCACTATCTCAGAGCAAACCTGACAAATTAGTGTTAAGAACCTTCAGAACTTGAAAATTGATGGGCTGTTTCAAGAATTTCGTCCACCAAGTGTAGCGTTTTCTTTTGTGTGCATGGTCAGATCGCGAGCCTTACTGATGCGCTCGTGTTCCAGGAACTGATCTCTCTGTTGTTTCTGTCGCTTCAAACACATTGGAAACTGTTGTACTACTTTCAGACTGTCTAAGGATCGACTTCGAGTGCGATTTATCTACATCCAGCAACATTTGAGAGAATTGGTATTTTGAGAGATTCTTTGGCGTTTAAGGCAATGGATGCTGCCGTCGATCGTCTTGTTACAGTGTACGGAAGCACTCATGCTTATGAAGGAACACTTGCAAATGCCCTTGATCATCGGATTTCTCTCATGTGGCTGCACACTAGATGCTTGCACACTTTCAACGCTTCTGCATTAATTGGTAGCAGTTTTTCCATTCCAGTTCAGTGAGTTGACCCGCTCAAATAATGTCAACTTGCGTTTTCCGGTCATTTAAATGGACAAAGATGAAGACATTGAGAAAGTTGTGGTATAGACAGCTGAGCTTTCTAGCAACACCTGATGTTGTCGAAGAAAACCGGAATAGGCTGCGTGCGGTCTGTACATGTTTGCAAATCTCTCGCATACGGGTGACTAGACCCCTTAGATTTATGCACTTAAAATGTGTGAAAATTTGATACAAGTAATATATTCTTCAGTTCCTGTTGCTCTATCAATTAATTTGGGTAGTTGGAAATTCCATTGAGGACACCATGGGATATGCCTGTGCTCTCTTGTTTTAAATAGCCTTTGTATTTTTCACACGTGCAATTTTTTAGCTTCCCTCTTGTCATTGTTTTTCCTGTTTTGTTTACTTTACAAAAGAAGGCATGGTTGAAGTTATGTCCTGGCTCATCATTATTTACTGTAAGCCAAGAAATTTTCAGTAACGTAAGAATTTTGGTATCTTCTGAATAATCCGTTTCGGTAGCAATCAATTTTTGGTACGTCCAAGTCGTCAGATGCTTGAAACTCCTGTGTGGATGCACAGAATATCTAGATACTTAAATCAGTAGTTGGCAGCAAGGAGACATTATGCAATTGTGCTTAGCACAGCTGGTGTGTACAGCAGGCAAGTTGCCAATACCAAGAACTGCCGGCCTTCTAGACCCCAACATTGAGGAGACGGAAATTGACGTGGTGGCATGGGCCTTAGCAAATGCAGAGATTGATGTTTCTATGTGTGAGACTGCCACAAACAAGAGCAAGAGAATTCGTTTACAGTATCGGCAATACGGCTCTGAACTGCGTGCAAGTATGGCAAGGTACACTGACTTGGTTGGACTGCAAGCAGCCTCGAGGCACTTTCATCCAAGGTAGGGCATAGAGTCTCATATACGACGATACCATGTTCCTGGACATTGCTGCTGGCTGCTTACACAAGATTTAAGGAAATGATTAATTTTTGGTACCTCATAAGTCATACCAAAATTACCGAAAATTTCTTGGTTTACAGTATATTGATGACACCAGCAGAGCATGTAATAATGATGCATTGTTTTCATCATACTGTTCCAACGTTGAAAATGCGAACCTACTCCGAAATTGGAACCATATGACATTTTTACATCTAATCATTGAATTTGTGATGACATTGAGTCAGTGTTGACCTAATATTGCTGTATATTAATTACACAAAAACTGTTCATTAGGTACTTGACTGTCAATGTATGACTGAGCTTTGAGGAAGTCACCACACCGTAGTTTCATTTATCTGGACTTTCGATTATCCGGACAATTTTGCTCCCACCAAAAAAGTTTGGGCAATCGGGTTTGTAGTGTACTGCAAAGTTTTACTTAAAAAGGAGGCGACTCATGAAACAGTGTAATCATCAAAGTAGATTAACGTCAATTGTTTTACTCATGAGGAAGTTGTGCACTGGCTAACTGGTTATGAAACTGCCATAGCTAAACCATAAATGACTTCCGTATTTCTTCAATTAACACTGTGGCAATTATTATTTAGCTAGGATTCCAACTGTGGCATTTAAAGGAGGGTGGTGTTTATTGTAGGGTGGCGTTTATTTGTTAAACACTCTATGTCTGCTTTAGGAGTGTGTTCGTGTTGTACACGCTGTAGGCTTGACATCTTTTTTCAAGAGAACAACACTTACCATACTGGTACGCATTTTACACTTTGAGACGTCAGGCTGTGAAAATGGTATCTGGGTAGTCTAAAGAAACGTTTGCATCACGTATGCTTCCGCAGAAGTAGTATGACTTTTCTTCAAACTTCGAGCTAGATATATTTGAATTTATTAAAAGTGACATTTATTTGAAGGTGGCGTTTATATTCTATGTGTACTTTCAGATTCAGCATTTAAACGAGGGCAGTGTTTAATCGAGGGTGGCTTTTAATGGTTAATTAAAGAAATACGGTACTAGAGGTAAAGGCAAGACAGACAGAATACCACAGATTATTCTGTTCTTGGTGTCTATACAGTCACATGTCAGAAAGCAAACAATCTTAGGCATATGCTAAAGAAACATGAAATGCTGCAATCACAATCACCAGTCCAAACTGTACAGTTGCACGTTGTTCTGGGCTCTATCATCAGCATACCTGCAAGAACATAAGCACTGTACTATTTTGCTGGCTTGTTTAGTACCTATACGGGTCTGAAACATCTCTATTCGCTAATTTTCCTCAAACGATTTGCAACTTCTCCAACTGAGACTTAAAGTAATTGAAAAGTACACTTACGAATTCTACACTAGACTAATTGGTATGAACCCAGTCTAGATTTTGTTTTTATTTACTTATTTTTTACCATGCTCTTTACCCTTTGGTTCACTTTATAATGTTATATCAATTGGCTGAAAGAACTTGTTTTAGCTGTCAAAACACTGTATCAGGGTTCTAGCCAGGCATGCTATGGCGTAGCTGGCCGCTACGCCTTCAGAACTGACCGCTACGCCTTCAACATACTCGCTACGCGTTCAGAGCTGACTGCTATGCCTTCAATATACTGGCTATGCACGTACTGTGTGTACAGTACGCAGCACACATGCACACATGCACTTCCTTTCCAGAAATTATAACAGGGGTGGGACTAGAAACATTTATCAACAGAGTGATAATGAGGGAGAAGGTGGAGACTTGTCAATCATGAGTCTCTAATTGCATTCCTAAGTATAGTAATTGGATTTGTTGCATAGTAATAGTAATGAGATAGTTTCAAAGCGTATTGTACAGTAGGTATCCTAAACGTAGTGTACAGTAGGTATCCTAAACGTAGTGTACAGTAGGTATCCTAAACCACTCCCCAAGCCAGCAGTAATTTTTATTTCAAGAAATCAATTTGCACAGTCACGTACATGCTACGCCCACGTGCCAGACTCGTGGTACCGCTACGCCTTCCAAAAATTCTGGCTACAACCCTGCTGTATAATTTTAAAACTTTAAAAATATTATTTGCCTTTTATGCTATCAAAGCAACATTTTTAAATAACAACAGCTGATACTGATTATTCATTTCAACCTTCCTTTATTAAGAAAACTCATTTTAAAACCTTCTGACTTTGCACTTAGATCATTGATTTTGGGCTGGCGCGATTAAGAGACATATCAACACAAACTTCTGGCAGTACCAATGGAACAGTAGCATTTGTTGCACCAGAAATATTTAATGGAGCAGTCGAGAAAGGAAAGGAAATGAAAGTTGATGTTTACTCGTAAGTCCTAGTTTGCCTGACAATAACTTGTTTGAGAATTTTAAACTGTTGTGTAATAGATATGCAATGGTTCTTTGGGAGCTCAAAGAAATGAAATCACTTTATGGTTGTACTTGTTCTGTTTGTTTAATTTGTTATCAGTATATTAACAGCTGTTCTATTTTAGCTGAAGATTCGAACGCTATCATACGAGTGAATGTTCTGGCTGGCAAGAGACCTTTAATAAGTGCTAATGACAATGTCGAGGGATATAAAGAAATTATGATGCATTGTTGGAGTTCGCAACCTGATTGCAGACTAGACTTTAAAGGTAAATAAAATAGTTATTATATTATTATTGCAAATTTATGCTTTATGTTGTGCTTGCTAGACATTGTGACTAGATTTTATGAAATAACAAGACAGATGCATTCTGCACTTTCTGTGAGTGCAGATTTTTATTCCATTATTACGTCTTAGTAACTACACTTTCTTGATATGAATTTTTCATATCACAGACTTTTACTGCTGCTGTTGAGACACCTGTGCCAGGGGCAAGAACAGATATAAGCAATGAGGTTTGTAGCAATGTCTGTGATGTCTTCCGAATATATATATATAGATAGATAGATAGATAGATAGATAGATTTTATTGAATAATTTCTTTCTCTAGCACAAAAGACTAATGAAAACTGCTGTCTATTCTAATGAACGTAAGACTGAACGTCTGTGAAAGCAAGGTCGATAGATAGATAGATAGATAGTATCCCTTCTGACCCGTCTACCTTCCGACCAATTGCTTTGACTTCTGTAGTTGGGAAGGTGTTCACGTCATTCATCAAAGACACTCTGTTTAAGCATCTCATATCTAATGGATATCTGGATACATCGATCCAAAAGGGGTTCATCAATCACGTCAGCGGGTGTCAAGAACATCAGTTCAAATTGGTGGAGGCTATCAGAGATGCGAAAGCCAATCAGCGGCTTCAAACCATTCTATGGATTGACTTGCGTAATGCTTTTGGAAGTGTTGATCATAACTTAATCCGCTTTGCAATGTCCCATTACAATTGTGGTGATATGGTGACAAATCTCGTTTCCAATATATATTGTGGTCTTCGCGCAGTCATTTGCACAGATGACTGGTGTACTTCCAATTTTCCTTATGAGGTCGGTGTATTTCAAGGGGATCCTCTGTCAGTGGCTATTTTTGACATGGTTTTCAACCTTTACACTGATGCTTTAGAATCTCTCGCTCCAACTTGTGCCTATCAGTTTTCGTCAGTGGCTCAAAACTCTTTCTTGTGTAGTTTTGCTGATGACGCCGTCGTAGTCACAAGAGGTCCACATGAAATTAATGCTGTGTGCAAGCGAACAGACCAATTCCTCGAATGGTCTGGCCTAGAAGTCAATGCAGCAAAATGTTCAACTTTTTCACGTCGGAGGCTGATTCATCCAACTGTCTTTGACCCGGAAATCTCTATACAAGGGCAAAAGATTCCATTCTTGTCACACAAGAAAAGCTACAAGTACTTGGGTCTTCCAATTGCGTCTGATCTGTCTCATGCCGACATTTCAAGAGAGCTTCTGGAGACTACTAAGAATTTATTGAATAAAGTCGATCAAACAGCCGTTTCCCGAATGAATAAATGTCTTCTCTATAAGAGAGCGGTGCTACCGCGGCTTTCATGGTTACTGAGCATTGCATCTATTCCTTTGTCATGGATCGAGAAATCATTGGACAGTGTAGTCACGAAATTCTTAAAAAAATGGGTCGGTCTTGCTCATTCAGCAGCTGTCTCTCGCCTTTTCCTTAACACCAAGAACGGCGGCCTCCAACTTGGCCAACCGTCAGATTCTTTCAAGAGACTACAGTCTTGCAACCTGCTTCGATTTACTAAATCAAATGACGAATGCTTGAGAGCCCTGGCAACTATAAAGATTTCAAGAGAGACTGAGTTGTCATCAACCAGATTTAGTGCCGGCAGTTTCTTGGCAACTCTTGATACTTCGCCTGGGTGCCTGCAATCAAAAATAAAGAACATCAAAAAGACGATTACGGAATCATCAAATAATCGTCATTTGTCACATCTTACCTCCCTGTCTGTACAAGGTCAAGCGGCTCGATTCAAGGACGTGGAAGCTGAGCACTTTGCCTTGTCCCTAAAATCTCTACCCGATGACTTGTTCAAATGGGCAATAAATGGGCTACAGGACACCCTCCCATCAGCAACCAACTTACAGTTGTGGAAGAAAATTTCGTGCAATCAATGTCCTCTCTGTCACCAACCCCAATCGCTGTGCCACGTGCTAAATGCATGTCCCAGTCTACTTGATCGAGGTTTGTACAAACAGAGACACGACAATACGCTGAGACTATTTGTGGACTTTCTAAAACGTCATCTTAGTCAACAGTTTTCCATAGTAGCCGACCTACCAGAATCAGTATACAATTTTCCTGTCGATATAACCTGTACCTGCCTTCGTCCAGACATTGTTGTTTGGAATGCCGTCCTCAAAAAGGCCTGGATGCTTGAGCTGTCGGTCCCATTCGAAACAGTCGTGGAAGAAACGAAGGCCCGGAAAGAACGCCGCTATGCCCAACTTGTCAAAGATGCTAACCATCAGTATAAGACGGAGCTTTTGCATCTCTTGGTTGGGTCGAGAGGATTGATTTTTCCTGAAACTCGACGAGCAGTCTGCATGTTGTGCAAGCCTCTTCAACGCGACTTGGACGATCTGTTTCAAGCTGTCATTCATTCCACCCTGAAAGACTCTTTTCGATGCTGGTTGGCAAGAAGAGACAACATCTCTTAACTTAAAAGTGTTTTTTTTGTTGTTGTAATTTCTGCTTTTAATCATTTGTGATGTATAGTCTTCGACTGGACCTCTACATAGTACTCCAGAACTTTACTTCTGTTATAGTGCTACCAGTCCTGTAGACGCTTATTGTACTGTATCGTTCGGTATATTACAATAAAGGACCTTTCATAGATAGATAGATAGATAGATCCTATTGGCAACATCGTAATTCTTTAAATTCTAATAGCATATTGAGTGTAACAGCTTCGGCCATCAGGCGGCGGATCGTGGAGGAGTGGCACGAAGCCCGCCTTCACCGTCCACCGAGAATTGATTTTTTTTTTCGCCAATGGAGACCACCGGATAGGCCATGTGCCTTGTGTTTTGAGGATGGCGACGGCGGCCTTGACATCCACCTGTCTCCTCTGTTGGGTATACCAATATAAAACAAACAAAAAACAAAAAAACATGTGATCTAGTCAGTCACTCAGTCAGTCATTTATAATCATGTAGTCAGTCTGTGTGTATGTCCACATTCCAGCAAAACGGTCGTGATGGACTTAACATGTACACCTCGCACCTCGGCGTGAGTTGGGCCGGGGCACCATAGATCGCATTCACTTAGTCAGTTTTTACTTCTCGTGCAACACTAATGATTATCATACATGAGACCTGTCCAAATACGACTCAGACAGGAGTCACAAGAAGAAATTCTTGTGGCTGGCGGAATGGCCAGGTTCGGTCCCCGGGTGATTTTGACGTGCTGGTGCACTCAACCCGTGTCTCAAAAAAAAAAAAAAAAAAAAAAGATAGATAGATACATCCTATTGGCAACATCGTAATTCTTTAAATTCTAATAGCATACTTCACCGTCCACCGAGAATTGATTTCTTTTTTCGCCAATGGAGACCACCGGATAGGCCGTGTGCCTTGTGTTTTGAGGATGGCGACGCCGGCCTTGACATCCATCTGTCTCCTCTGTTGGGTATACCAATATAAAAAAAAACATGTGATCTAGTCAGTCACTCAGTCAGTCATTTATAATCATGTAGTCAGTCTGTGTGTATGTCCACATTCCAGCAAAACGGTTGTGATGGACTTAACATGTACACCTCGCACCTCGGCGTGAGTCGGGCCGGGGCACCATAGATCGCATTCACTTAGTCAGTTTTTACTTCTCGTGCAATACTAATGATTATCATACATGAGATCTGTCCAAATACGACTCAGACAGGAGTCACAAGAAGAAATTCTTGTGGCTGGCGGAATGGCCAGGTTCGGTCCTTGGGTGATTTTGACGTGCTGGTGCACTCAACCCGTGTCTCAAAAAAAAGGTAGATAGATAGATAGATAGATTATTACATATATCCAATTCTCTAGTACAATGACATTTGATAGATATGTCAAACTACATAAAATGTCAACTAAACTCAAACCTAAACTCTAACTTAAGAAACTAATGTGGGCGTGCTTGGACACGCCTGAGTTCATCATCTAAAGTGGAACCACCTTGAACAATGTTCAGTTTTTTCATCATCACACGAGCATTTAGTTTCTGCAGTGTAACGGAAAACCGACATCTCCAGTAGGTCTTGAAGTCAGCAGAGTTGTTCTTTCCTTCTTTATCTTTAGACTTGAGCGATAAAGTGTTCAGCAGACGCTCGGCAGAAACTCCCTAAGTGCCAAAGTGCTCAAACACTACAGTTATGCATTTTGGTGCACTACCTCCTGGAAGAATCTCGTCATATTTAGCATTTTTCATTTCTTTTTTCTTTGCAGCAAATCTACTCAGTTTAGCGCAATTTTTGACGACCCCTTTACTCCAGGGATGGGCAAGTGAAATATCCATCTCCTGATCAGACAAAATACCAGTGTCGCATATGAGAATACCAGGTCTACCCTCATTGTTCAGATATGTATGTTTTGGTTCTTTCTTGTAGAGAACGGCCAGCTCTTTCAAGCATTTTGACCAAGAGCTTACAATTGAGTCATGAGCCCAAACGGGACCTCCTCCGTGTTTACATGTCATGAGATGATACCCAAAAGAGTCAAGGTGTGTCCCACAATCACACTTGTCTTGCATTCCCTGAAAAGGAAAGTGGAGCCCTAAACGTAAACAAGCTGCTAGGCGAAATTCGCCGGGTTTTAGTGCAAGCTTGTTTGACATTGGGATTGCTTGTAAGAAGGCACCAGCTCTCTTTCCACTGACTGATCTAAGTGTGGCTGAAACTTCATGTGAGTTTTCTTTTCCTAACAGAAGATTGTAATCATGATCAGCCATTGTGCACGTGAAACGATGTTTTAACTTTTCCGGATCTTCAAGAATGTGACTTAGAGATTTTTCACTTAATAAGGACTTCTCTGGCATTTGTTCTTATATAGTAGCCCACGCTAGTGACAGATGGTGAGAGAGAGATCCTTCAAAAGTCTGTCTTTTGAACAAGTTGTCAATCAACTCATGAGAGTTCAACCGCAAAGACAGTTCCCGGGACGTGTGAACCCAAGCTGCTAGGAATGCCATGGGAGCGACTGATTGCATCCTGGAGAGACCAAACCCTCCATGTCTAATAGGCAAACAACTCTGAAACCATGAAACAGGGTCTGATACATCTAAGCCCATGACTGGTTAATTAAATGGTTAATAATCACATGTATGATTGAATTGTAGACACTATTGGCAATGAATTAAACGTAACCACACCCTACATGCACAATTCAATCAGTTAGCCTTTATACATTCAATTGTATTTACTATATTTATGACGGACAACAAATGGTTTAAGCTACAGGAGTATAGACTAGCGAGGTGCTTCTAGATAGACAAAAATTTTTTGTCTTTCCATCATTCGCCAAATTACATAAGCTGGAGCTAGAACCTGCTCTAGGACAGGCTACGTCAAACAGGCTATGTGCGAAGCAATGAGTTTTAAAGGGGAAGTTCAACAAAAATCGACTTGACTTGTATTTGTAGATCTCACCGAGACAAATCGATTGGTGTAGGTTATGCCGACATCTTTGCTTCCGTTACTGAGAACGGCTACGTTATTATCGTGATGCGTTACAGCTCTACTTCCTGGTCGATTAGGCTCTGCCTACTCGCAATGAATCGATGCGATTGTAGACGAGAGCTTCGGATATATCGAGAATGCAGAACCTGAACGTGAAGATATTATGAAAATCTACTGGTTTTGCCATCAGTGGTTCCTCTTTGCAGTAAAATAGTGACGCTAGAGCTGTTTTTCGGGCAAACTTTCTAGTGAAATTCTACATCACTACTGCTTACCTCAAGAAGATGCTTTCGACAGAGTAAGTGTTCATATTCGGTCTTTCCATATTTGAAGAGAAACGTTCAGAATGCCGTCTGGTCTAGGCTACAGAGAATGTTGATGATTTCACATCCGGGACCGGTAAGCTTTCCGGAATTTTTGTGCGTTTTCCTATTTAAGCGCAAGGTTGTCGTCTTTTCAAGGGTGTATAAGCACAAGCAGAGGCCGCACAAGCAGAGGCCGCACAAGCAGAGGCAGCGATGACTGACATAGTACCATACACTTTTGATCCAGAACATTGTGCAGTAGACTACCCTTCCAGCACTGACTCTGAGGAGGATATCAGGGACATTAGACTGGAAACTGCATGGCCTGTAATGTATCACACAGCATGATGGCTTTCAGTCTGTTTGCCTAACTGAAGAAGTTCTTCGTACAGCAGTTGTTTCGATGGTAGATGTACGCGGAGACACTATTACTGAGCCTCTAACTTCTAGATCAGAAATCATTTTCTGGTACAGAACTAGTTAACTATTTAATAAACCCTATCAGATTACAGCGATTGACAGCATACCAGCAGTTTGCATACTGGGTTCATGAAAATTTGAAGAAAGGTGTTAGGTTAGTCATTCTAGCTTGTGTGGTGACAGCTATTCGTAGCAGATTCCCGGAAGAGAATGGAATGTATATTGGATTCAAAGAAAGGGTAACTGGTCCAAATTGACCAAGTTAATTAAGTTAATTAGCAAGATGAACAGATGACACATAAGTGATACCTAAAGGCTTAACTATAGTCGCTGATCTGCATTCAACTTTGGTGCTGTTCAATAGCATTAGTTTTTGTCAGCTTTTCAGTTCTTGCTATGTTTGGAGCTATGTTGACTGGAGCTTTTATAGCTCTTATTTTTCGTAGAGTATTACTTCAGGTTTTCTCTTCTTAATCACATCTGGAAGCATATCTATCCACATAGCTGTTGTCTTTTATTTCATAGATGGGTCTGATTGTCCAGTCTTTTTTGGCTCAAGAGCTGCCAAGCAAGAACGTGCCCACATCCCTTTAAAAGGGAAGTACTCACGTTTTGGGCAATATTTTGTCATAGAAACTCACCAGTGTGGCAAAACAGTTTTAAATTCCGTACATCATTGAGCAATCGCTTGTCTAGCACCACTTCTGTTAATGCTTTATGAGCAGGTGACCCTTTCCTCAGCCATTTCTTATTACTCTTATCTGTAGAAAAAGTGGTAGATGAGCACATGTAGTGAAGTGACTAGCATCATCCCATGTGTGCTCATTTACTATATGGTGTACTATGGATGTCCACTTTTCTCGAAGAACGTTAGGATTTTTGGCACATGTAGCAGCTGACCACCAGAGATGGTTCGTGACAGACTTTATCCACTCCATTAGTTCGCTGCAGGTTTTCTTGTTAGCCTTTCCCTTAGTTTCTCTGAAATGTTTTTTGCCAAGTGCCAAACATCAAACTGATGATCAATGTGTGGATAGACCTTTTTCATAAGTGACACTATCTGAGGGTGTGGGTCAGTAGCTAAGACTTTACATTGTAATCCCAAATCTTCCAATCTTGACATGGCTCTTTCAAACCCAACCTTCTCCATTCTTCCAGACTTTTCAACTTCTGAAACTTGAACAAGTTGAAAATCCAGAATATTACCAGAGTTTTGGTCCATCAATGAGTATGTGCAGTACTTTGCAGGGTGATCGGGACTGTCACATCTTCCATTACCTGACATCCACAAAGTCTGTTCTTCAGCACATACCAGAGCTGCTTCTTGATGAGCTTCCCATGTGTCAGTCACAACAGGAAACAAGTACCGATCTTGGATAAGGTAGAATTTACTATGGGAGACTATTTGAAGGTTTGCTATAGAGTATAACTTTGAGAATTGGTTGAAAGTAGTGCCAGAAAACAAGATAGCTGCTGATATAACTAGATTCCCTGCTGCCATATTATTTACTAGTGGCTGAGATTGCCAGTTGCAGGTATGGTGTGAAATACAAACAGTTGTAATAGACAAGCATGAACCAGACTGTACTGATGAAAATCAGTTACCAGTTTTTTGCATTGAATACACTACTTGAATAGCTTTTGAAGACACTGTCCAAAGACTGTATATTTGCTGTCCGTTATTGGCGAAGGGTTGTTTTCATCACATTCAGATATTGAACTGTCTGTAGTGGCAGTTGCAGCAGTTGTTTCACTGGGTTTGAATGATTGATCTTTACTATCTGGAAATAAGTGTACTTCACAAATTGAATTATCTTCCAAGTATTCGTAACAACTCATCATGCTGGTACTTATATCTGCTGATCTTGACCTGGCAACAGGAGAGGATGTATGGAAGGGGGTTTCTGCAAAATCTGTAGTTGTGCAATCAGTTTGACTAGGCAAAAGATCAACCTGGTCATACTGAATATCATTCAAATCACACTGCGTTCCAAATTCTTTTGTCATTCCACTATAAGCATCGAGCAAATCATACTGTGTTCCAATGCCTCTTCTTGCCTTCTTAGTATTGACTTTCATGACAAATTCATCACTGGAATAGGAACAAGATTCCAGTGACGATTCCTCTACTTCAGACTCATCAACAGGCATGAGCTCGTTTAAAGGTTGGTCAGGAGATACAATGACAGTGACTGATGGAACACATGCTGCTTTGGCCTGCAATTCAAACCAGCCAGTGTTTCAAGAAGAATCAATGATAAACGGAAGAGTAAAATTGGAATTGTGTTTCGAACATGCTGCAGGCTCATCTATGAATGCAATGGTTGAAGAGAATACACTGTTCAAAAGAAATAGCTTTGTTTTCACTACAAGGTACAGATGTACGTGTTATTGAAGTTGAATATCAATTTTTATCTTCTATACTGTCTGACTGCAGTTAGTATAAAAATTATTCTAATTTTTTTCTGCTAAAAGTACTAGTATATAATTGATGCTAGATCACGCTCCCGGTAGAGATGTAGAGCAACCTGTGTGTCCTCTGGCTCTTCTCTACACTTTTTTCTCTTGATTGCATGCACGTATAGCAGATGGCAGTGCAGTAGACTTCAATCTTTTAACTCTTTTCCAATTTGTATCAAAAGAGTCTGGGGTAAAGTGATCTGAGCACACTTTGTCTGTCTTTTTACATCATCATTAGTGAGACGAAGCCGAGCCAACCATTGAGGAAAACATCAGTAGCCTTTGAATGGAATGAAAACAGACAAATTGTGTGTTCACTTTGAGTCTTTCCGCAAATAATGCAAGAGTGCGGCATTCTACTAACCCGGGTCAAACAAACGTTGGCAGCCCGGATGTTAAATAAGCAACGTTCTCTGTAGCCTAGACTAGACGGCATTCTGAACGTTTCTATTCGGATATGGAAAGACCGACAATGAACACTTACTCTGTCGAAAGCATCTTCTTGAGGTAAGCCATAGTGATGTAGAATTTTGCTAGAACGTTTGCCGGAAAACAGCTCTAGCGTCACTATTTTACTGCAAAGAGGAACCACTGATGGCAAAACAGTAGATTTTCATAATATCTTCACGTTCAGGTTCTGCATTCTCGATATATCCGAAGCTGTCGTCTACAATCGCATCGATTCGTTGCAAGTAGGCGGAATCTAATCGACCAAGAAGTAGAGCTGTAACGCATGCGCATTACACAATATAATAACGTAGCCCGTTCTCTGTAACAGAAGCGAAGATGTCGGCGTAACTTACGCACCAATCGATTTGTCTCGGTGAGATCTACGAATACAGGTCAAGTTGATTTTTGTTGGACTTCCCTTTAAAGTATAGTCCTGCCACTGTAAGGCTTTGTTTTTGAGACTGTTTATACTCATTGCACAGCAAACATCTACAGGAAACTGTAGTCTAGTAAATTCTAACGGACAGTGACTGGGCTTTAATGGTATTTGGGGAATGAAAGCGTCTTCACCTTTGTATTTTTCTGTGGCAATTGTTGCATCAATGCACTGAGACATCAGCTGTTTAACTATACATTTGGTGCCATTACACAACCAAGGAGGATCTAGATATGTGAAGACCATAATGAGACAGCCCTTTTTCAAGATGAAGATAAAAGGAGGCATTCCAGATGGGGATCAAGGTTAAGAACTCAGTTGGATAATGTGTTGCAGAGTCACTGAACAGCATCAATCGATTTTATAGACAATTCCGTCCCAGGAAAAGTGTTAAGCAGCTCCTTATTGACGTTTCGTACCGAGTCGTTTGTTGGAGCCAAGATGGCTCGGCCTCAGAACCATGTTGCATTGCTATAGCTATGCAAGATGTTAAGAAAGACTTGTTTCTTCAATTCTTCAAGTGTTGCTACCATCTGTAGGCATCCTTGAGGAATACTAATAGAGCTGTCAACTGTTGTCATTTCCTTGTGTCTGTCTCCAATCTTGAGAAGAAGAGTGGAAAATTGTCCAGTGTCATTGTCAGCATAGAGTACACTTCTCATATTTGTAGTTAGAATAATTTTTCCACCTGGTCCCATAGATGAGAAAATTTTAGACAGACATGTACTCATCTGCTTTTGTTTCTGTAGGAATTACTGGCAAAGTCTGGCGAAAATCTCTAGATAATATTAACAGTAACTGACCCATGATGTTGCTATTGCCCCTGATATCCTTCAGTATCCTGTTTAGCACTTTAAAAGCAAACTTGTGTGACATATTTTCTTCACCCCAGACAATAGCTTTGCAATTGCATGCTCTCAAAAGCTCCACTACTGGATCCTTTTGTAATGTTGCAAACGGAGGAATCAGTGTGTGTTATCCGAATGGGAAGTTTAAAAGTTGAGTGGGCTGTTTGACCTCCAGAAAGAAATGTGGTCGCAATACCAGATGAAGCTGTAGCCAGAGCAATGTCGCCTTGTGATATTATTTTTGCTAGCAGAAGATTTAGCAAGAATGTTATTTTCCACCAGTACCTTCCGGAGCTTCAATGAAAATTCCAGAGTCGTTGTGCTCTAGTGTAAAGAATCCTTTAATAGATCGTTCTTTGCTCATATGTCAATTTACATTCATTGTCTGCCACAAACTGTTGGAGCTCTTGTTTATTGTAGTTTGTTTCTGTTGTCAAATCGTCTTGCATGGGACTTGGGAGTCCATTAAACTGGAGAGTGTGACCAGTCGTAGGCACAACTGTGTCTTCTAGGCGTATCAGATCCTTATTGAATATACGATCCGGGAGAGAGAGCACTATTCCAGCAAGTACGTCTTGAAACTCATGCTGCACATCTTCAGACATTCCTGTCCTAAAGTCATCTCACAGCTTGCCTGGATTGGAGAGCTGAAATGTGTGGAGTATGATTGCAAATAGCTGTCTTGGTTTTGCTGAAGAATAGCTAACAGCTGCTTCCTCTAAGCACTTACTATAATGTAAATCATCTTCTAAAAGACTTAGAACATGGTAGGCATCACAAAAAATGTTGCAAAGCAAGCCATTATCTGTCTTGAGATTGAATGTAGTGGGTCTTCTTATGGTATGTAGCAATAGTTGAAGAAAGAAGCATTCTTGCTGATTTGGATGTACGGTGTAGACTCTGGCAAGCGTGTAGCTGTCTTTGATGTCAGGATGTCCATTATCTACATCTCCAATTGCTTGCTGTTTCCATGTTTTTGGTTGTTTGTTTTAAGTGAAATATCGTGGAACAACTGGGTAAAGCAGCGTTTTTGTAAACTTATCGGTTAGACACACAGTAAAAAATTTAGTCAGTTGTTTTGGGAGGTTGCTCCGTCCTTTGGCCAATCTTTTGAGTGAAATAAGTTCTCGGTCCTTTCTGTAAGGGAACAACTAAGTGAATCACTGATGGATATCTTTTATCAATAGGATTGTTGAATATTCTTCAGCATGCTTCTGATGCTCTGACTTATATATAACAACAAGCTGTCTGATATGTGGCTACTTCATCTAATGTGGCATGATCACTTTCCAAGTGAAAAGCAGCCATATTACACCCTCTGTTTACATACTTGAGCACATACATGATGCTCTTTAGACTTGTGCATAGTTCAACATTATATGTGCATGGAATTCTCGTGAAAGTAATGAGTTATACGGGACAACCCATCTGTTGTGGACTTAAGCATCTTGACGTGTTCCTGCAATGTTTATTGACATTTTTGCTGTAAACCCTTCTTCTGTGATACATGGGGTATCCATCATGACCTGTTTGGGTATGATGCAAGAAAGGTTTTAGATATGATTTGGCACATCTCCCGTTTTTCATGCATTGTGAGCAGAGATCCGTATTACCATAGGGTCCATAAAGCATATGCTTGCTAATGATTTCAAACAGTATAGGGTCTTTATCAGGATAGGCAATTTGGGATGAAATGATAGAATCAATGTCACTAGCATGAATTTTGTGTCAAGCTTAGCCACAAACGAATATGAGCGTGTGGCAGACCTTGCTTTTGCCACTCTAATGAATACAGTCAACATTGACAGGAACTAAAAATGCTGTCTTTAGTCAACAGTTGCATAACCTTTTTCAGTTGATCCGAAACTACCTTGCAACGATATCAGGTCGATCATACGATTGCTGTTGAGGGAGCAAGTTCAATTCAATCAGTGTTCCTCCATTTGGGGTTTGTTGTGAAAGTTATAAAGAGGTCAGGTTGGCAATACTTGCGAATATAGCACACCACATCTCGGGTGCGTTTGTGCATGTAGGGAGGTCCTCCTGTAAATGTAGCCGGCAAAATAACCATTTGACCAATATTGGCGGTTTTGCCAGTAGCTGCAGACTCTCGTAACTCTTTGTAACTCTCTTCTCTAAGTTTCTTCTGATAAAGACAGATGAAAAGCAGCCTTTCTGTTTCAATCTTGCAATGCATATCAACAATATACTGTTGAAAAAGACTTCTTGCTCGGTGCAGAATATTGAACTCATCAGATCTCTCTGTAAGTCTGTATGCATAACACTGCATTGCAGAAACTGTCTTGTTTTGTTTACTTTGTCCAGTCGTAGGATCTTGTTAGCTAATATTAATACCATAGCTGTTATCTCTGTGCCAGTGAAGGAGTGGATACTACAGAGGGTCTTATGATCTGTGTGTTTCAATGACTTTTTCGAGAACATTAATTTCTTTTATGAAGAACAGTGTCTCTCTTGCTGTGTTCTTCTCCGGCCATAGTGAGTGCAACTTCATTGCAATGTGGTGCTTTGAATCGTCTTGTATGCTCTGTACGAGGCCTCCTGTCAGCATCAATGACCAGCCAGTAGCTATCTGAGTGCATGCTTTCCAGCACACTTGAAACTCTGAATGTATGAATTTTTACTCATTCAACATATCCTGAAGCCCAAAGTAGAGTTCAGTTTCACTAGAGGAATGAACATACGGTTGTCGCTGCTTTACTTGATTTACGCTGTTGTCAAAGTACATTTGGGTGAATTTTGGTAATTCATCTGGCATTAGACAAAGACATCCAATGCGATGACATGCTTGTCCCTGCATATATCTATAAGTCAAATCAATTTAAAATTAGAATGTATTACACTTACAACCAAGAAAATAATTTCACTGTTGCTCACCTTAAATTAAGAGAAGGATTGAATCCAAGATCTTACAGTGTTATAACAATCTCAATAATTTGAAGGATCCCCAAGTTCAACTTCATTTGCTTCGGAGCTGCCTGAGTATTTTAAAGTCATATATATAGAATTTCTTTTCAAATGAACAGATTCAACAATGGCCTGCGGAATTCTCTGGAAAAAATCTCGCAATTGTCTTTGTCTGATTTGGCTTGGTATGAAGCCACGTGTCTTATTCGCTTGGGTGTCCTTGGCCTAAGAGAGGCTGCTCTGCAGCTTTTGTTGGCAGCTGTAATGCTGCTTGGACTTTATGTCACCAAATCTTGCAGACTGTTCTTCCACCTAGCTTCACAGGTCTATTACTTCGTGGTGAACTACAAGCCCAGGAACACCTGATTTCTCTTTTGCCGGATAATGCCAACTTAAATTTGCTGTCTTTTCTACACCTGCTGTTGCAAACGACTCTTGATTCCTCTTTATTTTCTCATATAAAGAATTCGGTTAGTCTAAGAGATAGAGCTCGTCTTAAAACAATCTCTGTTTCACTTGCGGGTTTATGGTTGCAGGCGATACCCAACCCTGTTTTTGGCCTGACATATCCCCACAAGAATTCGTTCTCTGTCTCCATCTCTGGCTTGACCTGGGTCTGTTTCCTTCACGCAATCTTTGTTTCACTTGCGGGTGATACCCAACCCTGTTTTTAGCATGACTATATCCCCACAAGAATTTGTTCTCTGTCTCCATCTCTGGCTTGGCCTGGTGCTACCAGATGCTGCTGTGGTTCTGTTTTGGACATTTATGGAGATCATATTCTATGTTGCCACAGTAATTCGCTGAAGACTAATTAGAGTAAGAAATGATAGAGAAAGATGTCAGGTAAGACAAGCAACAGTGTCATCGATTCAGACTTGCTTTGAGGTATGACCCTAGGCTACTTGTGACTATGAATTATCTGTGTTGGAAACATGTTCAATGAGTGTTTACATTGCCATGCCAAAAATGGCAAGCGGAGCCATTGACTTTTCTGCCTTTGCCACACATAGCTGCTAAAACTATTGGCATGAAGAACAGCCACTGTTAAAAGCATATCAGACAATACAACTGTTGTTTTCAGATGACCAGTTTTGCATGAAGCCAAAGAGGTTATGCACGCTGTGGATTCGTTCGTTTAGCACAAGCAGCGCCTGCTCATGAATTCACGTGCACGCGCAGACACACCCACGGAAACTTGAAATCATTCCTTTATCCACACATTTGCTATTTACCAGTTTAAGATACCTTGCTGTGGAACGACAAAGTGATTTCTCGATCTTTTCCTTGTAGCAGGTGACCCAAAAATGGGTCTGGAACTGCGAGGCTATCGAGAGCACACAGGAGGGCCTGGGTGCGGGACTAGTGGTAGCCTCAGAGTATATAATAGGACTCTGAGTAGCCTAGCTGGGTACGAGGCTAGTAGCTATCATGTAATAGATGCGCGATCTACGTTGTCACCGGCGTCTGGCACCTCTCCATGGCTACTTCCACGCTTCCGAGTGTCAGATGCCATCAGGATAATGCGATTATGCTCTGGTTTCCTCCCATTTCCGGGTCAGGTGCAACTAGAAAGCAATCAAGAAAGCGTTTTGTCGTTCAACAGCAAGCTATTTCAAGATGGTAAATGGTAAATGTGTGGATAAAAAACCTAACGCACTTGTCCTTAGGTTTCTTGAAATGTCAAGCACGAGGACCAAACCTGTTGTGGCGGACAGGAACGCGATTCACGTTTCTCTTTGTACTAGGATGTATGTCATAGAACGTGGTGCACCCTAAAGATGTTTCCTTGCTCTGCTTCGTTAGGACACAACTTGAATCATGGCACCTTTTCAAGTTTGCGTGAGTGTGTCTGCGCGTGCCAGGTGAATCGTTGGCACCTTTAAAGTAAGAATCAGAGCCAAATAAGGACAGGATCCTTGTCACTAATCTCTTGAGTGGGAAGGGCTAGTGGGAGTTGTGATTGGGTATTGAATGACAGCCACGTGACAGATGGATTGACTGAATGACCAGCGTTTGGACTGGAGACCAGCACTTGTCGAATGGGGGGAAAGAGCTGAACGACGGAGAGTCAAGTCAGGAGAGAGTTGAGAGGCGCTGGTGTCAGGGAAGTGCAGACACGGAGAAGAAGACGGCAGGAAGCCCTGAGAACTCTAGAGAGGACCACGGAACTAGTGGTGTACATATTCATATTCTGTAACGAAGCACTTACGTCTTGAGTTAACCCTAACTAGACACTCGGAACTACGTCCGTGCTCCCAAAGTCTCAGCAGTGACCGTCGTTCATTGTCTTAGTTAACGTTTTTCGTACTACAACGTGACAATCTTATGTATTTGTTCGCCTACTACTTCCTCACGCTTGGCTCATTGTCACTCGAATTGTCCAGACATGCTTACCGAATGAAAAGGAACGTAACAATGTCATTTTCATAGGTGAGTCCTCTTCCTGTGGTCAACCCTCAAGCGGTAAAGCTCTCTATTCTGTCCGACCTCGATCAGATGTAAAGGAGAATGTGCGGCTAAGGATATTGGATTCCTATAATTTGTTTTGCCAAGTGCTTAATTTTCAGTTCCAGCTGATTTCGTTGACATGACGTTTCCAAAGTTTGAAACGCGCTATTGCTGTTACTAAAACGCTGTGCATGTAACTGTCCTTTTCTTTATCTGCTAAATACAAGCGAAAGGTGTGGTGACGAATGAAAATGGTAGCAAAAAATAGCAAGAACATTTATGTGGCAGGGGATCGAACCGACGATCTTGGCACGTGCGTAAGGCGTAAATTAGACCACTAAACCAAACGGCATCCGTTTCCTTGAAGGGGAACGTAAGCCATATCATAGAAGCATTTATCTTGGCTACCCTTTTGTTTACTTTCGTCTTATTTTCGCTCGAATTTAAAAGAATGCCTGGCAAGTGCAAAAGGAAAGCTCCTACTGAATATTGAGTGATGCTAAAAGAATGAGAACACAAAGAAATTGTGAGACATACATAGAGAGAAATGTCAGAGTAGAAATGTGCCAAGAATAATAGAGAGCATCAAGAAACTGACATTCAGAGACACATCAGACTTGACAATTGCCGAAGAAGACTGGGGGGGACACACAGACGGGGAGAGTGAGGCAGAGAGAAACATGACATGGTGCTTTTTGCGGCATTGTGTATCACACTCTTCTAGAAAACAACTCGGGGACCAAAAGAGAACAGAGTTGTAGTAGTGACAGTCCCTCTTGCCCTGGACATGCATTCCACCCAGATTTTCTTCAGGTCGTGCAGCCTATTTTGACATCACTGTTCAAAATTATTTTCCTCGTTAGCTCAGCCGTCCATCCTGCAGCCGCCGTAGTTGCAGGCATGCGAAGCCAAAAAAGATGAACGCCATCAAGAAAGCGTTGAATCTTCCAGTTGCCTCTTCTATCCATTGGTGGAAGCTTTGGTTTTTGGTTGTAGTTTTCAGGTTATCAAAGACATTGCAAGGAAGACTACTCTTAGGAACGGTTTTACCTTTACTTTTAGAATTATTTGCTCAATATTTCAGACAGATACAGATTTTGATTTGGGTGTTTTGGGATCGTTAATGAATGAATGAATGGTTTATTTCTTTCGCACCTAAAATAGGTACAGTTTCCTCTTGGGGCAAACATAAAAGAACTAAGACATAAGACAGCTAACAAACTACAAAATACACCAGCTACAACAGACAGTACAAAATACAATATATTTACATCATTATTCCTACATGCAACTTTTTATCGACAGTTAATATAAGTAGACCTCTCACTAAATAATTAACGACTGTCCTGCTCTTTGTAAATATTTAAGCTTCATGTCCTTAGCTCTTGGAAACCATCCTTTCAGTCGATCATGAATGAATTTATATTTCCTCATCCCAAGCCCGCGTCTGACACCTTTTCGAAATGCTTGATGGTAGAACATTTTCATCTTGGTTGGCGCTCCAGAAGCGGCCGACATCGAAATCGTTGTAATACTGCAGCCAGTTGGCGAAGGCGGTCATGCCTTGTTTTCAGAATGTACGTTTGCATGATTGCTTGCCACTCTTTGAGGGTTAGCAAGTACTGACCCTTGATCTTGAATACCAAGCGGAATAATTCGGTATACTGGGGTACGTATTGCAGCTTATCGGGATTGTCGAACCACTCGTAGAAAATCCAACGCTTCTGCAGTTGGCTGCTGTAGGCTTTGACCCATTTTCCGTAGCAAGAGCCTGGATCCACGTACTTCATGCATCCAAGGAACGAAGTTTTATCGTCACTAAGAACATGGTTGACATGGTTAGCCTTTTTGGCTACTTTGACCTTTGGGTGGTGTCGGTAATCTTGCTTACAAAAGAGTCATGTTGCGTTAAACGATTTGTAAGAATAAAATCCTAGAACGGGGACTTGGTCGCACCTCTCTTGGATCCAGTTCTTCAGCTTGGTGGGAAGAAAATTGAGATCGTCCGAGAGATATCAATTGTGGACGAATTTCTGAAAACGTCTACAGAGTCTGCGACGAGTGGCTCGGGGTCGGAGTGGCATAGGTGTCAGTGTTAGCAGCGAGTCGCCAACGGAGACCGAAATAGGTGTGTCGCTCTCGAGAGTTAGAGTAGTAGTAGGTGAACGGGTTTGCAATGCTTCTTGTCAAGATAGGCTTCGAAATCGTACACAATGGCGTGTGGATGGGATCGAAAACATCTTTAATATGCATCCCGCATTGCCACACGACCGCGAGATCCAATGCGACGCTTCGGATGGTGGTCTGCGCGATGGAGGGTTTATTGGGACATGGTGGCTGCTTTTTTGACTGTTGGGAGTGTTTTGGACACCTGTGCCACCGCCGACGGGGACGACCTCGATCCAGCTGTTGAAGCCATACCCGCATCCCGCGTAGTGGATGTGAACGTCACGCTGCTGGCTCTCGTACTCCAGCCAATGGGTAGAGATGAGACTCGAATTGCGAGACTCGAATTGGAGGTCGGGTAAACGCTTTTTCATCGGCCCACTGTGGTGTTTTTACCCGTGTCCCTTGGGCTGGAGTGACTGACGTCTTGGATGTACCGATTGGCGTGCATGGAGTTGGAGATTCGAGGCCTTGGTGAAAGATTGTGGGCAATGTCTAAAGAGGTAAAGTTTGGCCATTTCTTAAATTGACATCTTTGATATGGAAAGAATCCTGCTCAAGTATAGGGGGTGCTGCGATCTTATCGCACGCCTTGGTGCAGAGCAATAAAACAGATTATGCACTGGCTGTCGTTCCACGTGTCCAAGACGAGGAAACCCTTTTTCCGACGCAGCCAGTCGGGTAGGGCTTCTGTTCCTAACAGGGCATCTTCACTTAGGATGACCGTCATCTAAACTTGAAAGATCGAACAAACGTCTAATTGTTGTCGGGACGCTCTAAATTGTCTCTATAAAGAAGGGAATTTCTTCTTGCTCAGACGACGGGTACTGTACGAGCTTTGTTGACCCGAAATATTCTTTTCTGCTAAGCTGGGTCTAGCTGAAGGAGTTTATTCGTCCGTGTTCGACATGTCTGAGTTCGACATGTCTGAGTCGATAGATGTAAGATTACGTAAGACAAAAATGTCGTTTGAACTTGGGGTATCATGCCGCTTTTCCATAATTTTTCAGTGAGGTCGCTCTCTATCTTTCAGAGGAAGCTGAATGATATATATTGTCAACGTTCTGTGCCTTCCTTTGGTCGATCGTTCTCGTTCGTTGTCCAGCTCGTTCCATATACCAGCTCCAGTTCGTTGTTCAGTTCTTTCCATGTACCAAAACCTTTCAAAAATGAATAGGCGGTGGTGTGAATTTTCAAAATCTTCGTAATCGCCCAATTTGACTGGCACGTTGGATTTGTTTTGCCATCTTCAGGTCTCTGGCTTGAAAATAAGGTGTGCAAAAAGTTCGGCTTTGCGCATGCATGGGAGAGAAAACCTTGAGCCTCACGTTCTTTGCCTGCTTTCGCAAGTAACTCAACGGGTGTGGAGGATATAAGCCTCAGTTCGCAGTAAATCGCTGTTTCATCACTATAGTAGACAAGAGACAATTCTGTGAGTGTATGTTGTAGGTCGCTTTTCTGTGTTATATATAAGGCGCAAAATGTTTGGACGTGTTGCGTCTCTTGTGAATAGTTTAAAAACTTCAGTTTACTGAACTTGATTGGTTATACTTAGGTAGTTCGGTTGACTGACCTTGAGTGGTAAGGAAAAATAGCGGGTGGTAGTAGTAGACTTATAGTAGTGAACCTGGAGTCACGAGTGATGCCCTATACTATACGAGACTGCAAAT
The DNA here is from genome assembly GCF_963422355.1 of Corticium candelabrum. Lineage (NCBI taxonomy): Eukaryota > Metazoa > Porifera > Homoscleromorpha > Homosclerophorida > Plakinidae > Corticium > Corticium candelabrum. The sequence goes on from NC_085085.1 coordinate 5,796,298, forward strand.
TTGGAAAACAATTCACGCGCTTGGCTGGTGGTATAATATTGACTCGATGCATAGACATTACTTATGACTGGTGGTAGCTGAACCTCCTCTTTTAAAATGTTTTGGATACAGATTTGGAATTATAAAATTACTCTTTGTCGTATACATATAAAAGTACCAATTTCAAACTGATGTCCTGTTTATAGCTTGCGTAGATTGGTTGTCTAATTGTGTTTGTTATTAACAGTTTCCAGACAGTTCTAGGTCGACGAAGTTAGACATAGAACAAAGAGGCGATCCGTATGTGCAGTTTGCCATACAACGATCTCTTGATAGTATTCATGGTGCCGACAAAGAGACGCCAGCAAGTAAATCAAATTTCAGGATCTTGGCTGACGTTCAAGTACTCTAAGTTTATTTTATGATCTTCTAGGTGAAGAAGATGAAGCATCGCGATCTTCTAGCTCTGCAGCATTACTCGAAAACATTGATGCAAAGACGAACCTTACAGGAATCGAAAATTCTATATCGATTCACTTCAGTACATCTGCGGCAAAGTTTGAAGAAAACATATCTATTCTAGGCAAATCTGACAGAGTATATAACGTTTCTAACGTTGTTGAGACTACACTGTTTTCTAGTGAATCTGACAGTTACACAAAAAATCCCTCGAGTCTCTTGTCGAATTTGGTCGTACCATTGTATTGCTCGGAATGCTATGAAGAAGAAGAAGAGGATCACAATGAACTTGCAACCAAAGTCTGCCAAACTTGCGAAGGGCGAGCTTTATGCGATAGGTGTTTTGCATTTCTGCACAAGAAGAGAAAACGAAAGGATCACATAGTTCAAGATCTCAAGCAGATAACTGAGCCGTGCTTTGAACTCACACAAACTAGCGACGAGAACCGAAAAGAAGTTACACATTTACCAACAAGTCGATCTACACCTCTCAACAAAAGCGATCCAGATTTACGGCAACTGCTTGCAAACACTGGAAAAGCACTGACGTCAGGTGAACCTCGCTTGTTTCAGTTCATAAGCGTTGAAGAAGATGGTGATTCCGAAGTGGTTGACAAAGTCATCAACGTTCAAGAAGAAATTATACGTTTTTGTACAGCCGTTAGCATAGACAGTTGTTCGGCCTGTAGTCCATCTTCCATAGACTTTTCTCAACTAGACAATCACAAAATAACCGTAACAGGAATTTTGGGAGAGACGTCATCATTGCTGCAATTCTTAAATGAAACGGTTGGTATAAATTTACAAGTAGTTGCTCTATTTTCCGCTTCTACTAAGATGTCAGCTGGAATTTATGCGTTTTTTCCAAATCCAGAATCACTGTTTCTTTTTTACTGGAGCAAAGATGTTCCTTATGGTGAGTATTCCCGCAACAGCATTTCTTGTCAGTGCATTCGCTATCTTCAACGCCTAAGCCATTTTATGGTAATGGTGTTTGACGTCAAGACAAGTTTGGAATCTTGCCTCTTTCGTGTTCGAAATCAAAAGCAGGCCAGTTATGCTGACACGAAAGTTTCCACAGTAGATCACAGCGATGCTGATGTCATCATTGACTTAGGGTTTACTACCGATGCTCATGTTTTAGACATAATGTCAGACTCAGACGCGTGGAAAGAGTTTGTGTTTTCGTCGGGTCGAGAAGGCTATGTTGTATGCATTCCTCAGACAATTCCACAGACAAAGACACTAAGATCACAAAGTAAGAAGGTAACCGAGGCTGCCTACAACAAAATGTTACGTTGGGACATTCAGAAGTTTAACGTCGATTGTAGCAGAATAGTGGATGACGAAAAGCAGCTGCGTTTATTTCTTCGTTTGACGTTTCCTGAAAAATTTGGGACTTTGATAGAACGTGAAACTGAATTTAAGAATTTTCAGAGCAAACTGCACGGACAGAGAGCTCTGGTACTGAGCCATGCCAACAAAGAGCGCGAACGATTGAGTACATTGTGGCGAAGAGGTATTTACTATCTTTTATTACAACTGTGTCCAGAAGAAAGCAGAGAAATGGGTATGCGGAAGTCTAGCCAATGGACTACCATTGAAGACGATATTGCAAAAGAACCTCCTCTTGCTAAAACTTTCGGACAAATTCCCGGGCAGATCACTGTTGCTGTAGATGATCTTCGAAAGAGGGCGGCTTTAATAGAGGTTGTACATGAAATCCAGCAAACTTGCAAAAAAGTAAACATTCCTGATTATACGCTATTGAATAGATTGGCTGATGCCCTGTTTGTGCGAGACCTTCCGTATTCCGCTGCTATCTCTAAAGTAGGACCAAATTTTGTACAACGAATGTACAATTTCTTTACTATGCAGGGAATCACTCATACAGATCTGGACCGCAAAGTAAGAGCAAAGTTGGACGAGCGAGTACTCCCTACCGAACGTTTGGTCCTTGAGAGCTACATGAAAACGTTTAAAAAGGATATTCGAGACTATTTCTTGTCTTCTCAAATGCAAGGAGAACTGAAAAAGCAAATTGACGAATACATAAAGAACAGTGAACTAGAGTCTTTTCGACAAGAGATGCGAAAAGGAATAAATCTTTGTGCTTCAAACCTAAAGTTGCGAGTTTGTTCTTTTAGTCTAGTCAAAAACATAGTTCAAATAGAGTACGAGGAAGAACGTTTGACTGATGAAGAGGTTGGCTACGACGTTTACTCTTTGCGGCTAAAGCAAAATGACTTTGCGGAGATGCAGAGAAATGCAGCTTTCATCCCAACACCAAAAATAGAAAAAATTGATAAGCCTTACATTCGCTTGAAAAAGAACATCGAGGAGTTGCGTGCTTTGTACTGGATTCCAAAGGTTAAAACAGCTTTAGCATTGGTGTACAACAAAGATGAGAAGAAGATGATTGTATATGCTGGCAAGTGGAATTCTTTGACAAAACAGCGTTGCCGTTCGTTTCCAAGAGGTTGCGACGCGCATGCGTTTGATAGTGAAGAGCGTTTGCTTGCTCTAAGTAACAACTACGAGCGAGTAGTCGTTTTCTTTCAATTTACATCAGAGCAATATACACAACTCGTTCGCTACAAGTTATGTGCAGAAATAAGTTTGGACACTTTAGGCTCTCCCTCATTTGTCGTGGAACAGCTGTGTATTATGAAAAACCAAGAATTATTAATGGTAGGCTCTACTTTAGAAGGATACGTTTATGATTTGAAACGTCATCGGTTGCAAAGTACCAGATACACGTTTAAACACCTGAAACGTGCTTTCGCTATTCCTAGTTATGTACTAGAGATTGCTGAGACATGCACTGCTGACACGCAGTCCAAGCAGTATATGCTAAACGTTTATTCAAAGGAGACCGGTAGGCAAGTCAAAGCCATACATCTCCCTGACGTTGCTTATCACAATATTAATTGCGTGCAGCTTCTAGATTTTGGAAAGCAGATGCACTTGTGTGTCCCTATGGTCAATGGACAAATCAAGTCGTACATCGTAAAAGCAACAGCAACCGAAAGCCAGCTTGTATTTGAAACAAACTCTGCTTCAAATCCATTTTCTACCAACGGTCTGAGACTAGAAGGACATCCTCTGCTTGAATGCTTTTATCGCATTTTTTATAAATATCCAATACGTCACTGTTACCAATCTGTCGTGTCGCCGCTCACTCTGTTTGTTATTCATTCAGAGGCAAGCCATGAACTAGACAACAAAATTAGCTGCTACATGAAAGATTTGTTTCAAGAGCTTGAAGAAGAAACGGGGAAGGCAACGACGGTGGTCTTTGACTCGATGAACGTTGTTACATGCACGCCTCAAGATTGCTTGAGACTGATGTGGAAAGATTGTCTTTTAATCTCAGTTGGTAATTGGACAAAGCAGTTGATATCAGCAGTTCCAATGCAGATTGCGAGAGCGGAGTATGATCGTTTAGTACCCCTTTCCAAAGGCATTAGCTTGAATCTTGATTGGGCGTGCGCTGACATGGCAGATGTTATTGACGCGATATCGTTTGGCTTGTATGAGTCTCTATTTAGAGCAGCGGATGTTCCCGTCAAAGTAATTTCTGCGAAAGGTAAACAAAGTGTAGGAAAAAGTTACCTTTTAAATCATGTAGCAGGAGCTCAATTTGATATTGGAAGTGAGCGTTGCACTCACGGAGTGTGGCTGGCAGTAAATCTCCTTCCGCATATGTTGCTAGTTGTATTGGAGTTCAAAGGAATCGGATCATTTGAAAGAACGAGACAGGAAGATGTCCTTTTGGCGGTATTTGGAGCAGCGGTCAGCAATCTAACTGTTTTTAAGACAGACTGCAGATTTGATCGAGATACGGAGACAATGTTTAATCGGCTTCAAGATGGAGCAAAACTGCTGAAGTCGGGGAACATAAACAAACTGTTTAAGGGAAAGTTATCTATTGTGGTGCGAGATGTGTCAAAATCTTCCGAAGAAGAGGTTATAGCTCACTTTCTAGAAAAAATTCAGCAAGTGTGTCAAGAGCACTCTTCAGGCAACTTTCTTTCTAGTTTCTACGATGGACAATGTAGAGTTGCAACGTCTCAACCAATGGGAAACTCTCAGTTTTTGCAGAGTTTTGAAAGAGTAAAAGATGATCTTAATAAACAGCCTGCAATATACAACAATCCCGTTGAGTTGATGGCATTGTTAAAAACAGTTCTTGCAAAAATCTACCTTCAAGACTGGAGTCCCATTGATGAGACTTATGTTGTAAAGAAAGTCAGTCTTCTAGAACGCAATCTTAGTGATGCAGCTGCCTTTGGAGCACTCGAGTGCTCTATGGCAGTAATAAGAAGCTGCGATTTTCAACCGTTGTGCAAGTTTGATAGCTCAGAAGCAACAGAAATACCAGATGTACTCGATAAAAATGTGCTTGATGTCTATGATAAAGGACTTCAGCTTTTACCTGCACAAGATGAGGATAACACCGCGGAGCTGCGGCAAAAAATGGTTGACATTTTTCAGCAGTCGCTAGCGAGAGAAGACCATGACATTGGAAGTAAGAAGTGGTTGAAACTGCTAGAAGATTTCTTCAAAGCTCTCACTTGTCGGCGTATTAAGAGAGTGCAAGAATGGATTCATGTGAACACCAAAGGATACACAGACAACGAAAAAGTTCAGCAGCTGCTTCGAAAAGCTGACACGGACTATTTCAGAAAGTTACTTCAGGTTTGGTCGGTGTGTGGAGAAAAATGCAATAATTGCAATCGCATGTGTACGAGACCAGAATATCACAAACGAGCTGCAGGAGGCGAGAGTCATTCGTGTGATACAGATCACATTTGCTTGTCACCGTGCTCTTTTTGCGAAACAGAAAGTGACGTACGCTGTGGTTATCCCGCCCTACACACAGGAGACCACCACTGTCAACTGCAGAGTCATACGTGCGGTGATCGTTGCAGTTTGTATGAACATCCAGGCTGCAATGGTTTTTGTTCGTTACAGTCTGATCATTGCGAGAAACATGCAGTTTCAGAGCATAAATGTGACGCAGAAATTCATTACTGTGGTAAAAAGTGTGATCTCATGATCTGCCAAAATTTTTGCTATCGTCCACATGATGTCAAACACGATCGTCATGAGTGCAGTTCCAGCAGGGGATGTCCAATTAGATGTGTTGTGAAAGGTTGCTCAGCGGTTTGTTTCAACACCAATCATTTTCACGCTTTGGACAATCCCAATGAAGATCACTACTGCAGGAACAGTCATTCTTGCCCTCACCAGTGTAAACAAAACGGTCTTTGCGGTATCGATGTTCAACTTGTCAGCGTAAGTCCATCTCAAATGCTTGCAAAATTTCAAGGTCGTCGAGGGGTCTATGAGTACCAATTATTCTCACAGCAAGTTAAGGTCAAGAAGCCTTGCGTTAAGCGAATTCCTCAAGGAATGCGTATGCACGAAGGATCGCATATTCATGTTGGACCTCGTGGAGAACCTTTGCCAAAACATTTCTGTGACCATCAATGCAAGGGTTGTTTGAGGTATTGTGAGAAAAAGTACGGACATGCCGGTCGTCACAACACAACTCATGGCAACATGAGTCGCCAGATATTTGTATCAAGCGAGAAGTCATTTAACATCGGATACCGCGAGTATGAACATGGTGAGTCTTCAATTGCTGAACTTTGTGATCAGTTCTGTAAACGACTTGGCCGTGGACACACTCACGTGGTCGTTTGCCAAAATCCGAGCAACTGTAAAACTACACGATATCGCAAACACAATCAGAAAATTCTATCAGTGGAAAAACATACCACTATTTATGACGAAGTAACACATGACCTCTACTGGGAAGAAGCAGACTTTGAAGACCCGTGTACAAGCGCAGAACAAGCCAATTTTCGAAAGTGTAACATGTATTGCGAAAGAGCAAGTGTCGACGGAGAAGTTCCCAAACCTGAAGACAGTCAAAGCCCATACTTTTGCCAACTTCCGCTATGGCACTCTCCAATAATACTTGAAGTAAAGGTCAAGAGCGGCCACATCAGTGCTGGCGGTCATCATTTTTACTGTACCCATCAGGTGAAATATGAATACCACGTTGTTCTTATTATTGATCAATCAAGATCAATGAGTAGTTCAGATGAGAAGCCACATCATCATATGCTGACGGAGAAAACAAATTTGAATAACAGACTAGGAGCTGTTTTAGAAGTGTGCCACACATTTGTTGAGACAAGATGCAAACGCGCCGATAGAGATAGATTTTCTCTCATTACATTTTCTACAAATGCAAATCGACGAATCTCTTGTAGAAAAATGTCTGATGGACTTATCATGTCTTTGGCTCAGATGGATTTAAAACCAGAAGGCAGCACATACTTTTCTCATGCCCTTGTAGAAGCTAGAGCTGTGATTGATGAAGTCGCTAAAAGTTATCCATCTCTGTCTCCGATTGTTATTATGCTAAGTGATGGAATGGCTCATGATTCCCATAATGCCATACGCAGAGCTATAGATCTTAAGTCTCACTGCCATCGGATGAAGAACGAAGTAGTCATCCACACTATCAAATTCGGTCTAACTACAGAGGGAAACGAATGTCTACAAGATTTAGCAGAAATTGGGTCAGGTGCAATGCATCTGGCAAAAGACAAATTTGAGCTAGCGGAACAATTTCGAAAATTTCATGAGCTCATGACTCAAGGCATCGTTGGAACAATAAGAAACATCTCCCCTCCAGAAACGGGATTACTGGACAAAGAGGGCCAGTCTTGGTTTCCCCAAGAAACGCCAGTAATGGCAAAAGACAACAATCTTTTACGAATACTCGAAAACGGAAACGAAATGTACCAAATGTGTGGTCCAATATGTTACTCTGGCAGACCTGATCAACGAAAGAGGATTTGCCCTCTAAATATTTCTGAAAGCGAGTCGGGAACAATCGGCGACGCTTTGTCTGTAGTATTCTATGTGCGACACATGGGCCAAATGTATCGCCTAAAATGTCTCTTTCGCCAAAAGGTGTTAGAAAATGGTTGCGAAGTGATTGTTCAAAGTAACGAGCGACAATGCCTAAAAGTAGTTGGTATCAATGAAAACGTAGAAGCTCTTCGTCACAGCTTTGAAGACAGACCTGATATTGTTTTCCCATGGTTGGATGATAAATGCCGATCAAGAGCAGTCAGTTGTCCTAAGGCATCCTTCATTGTGTTAGACTGCTATGATCAGACTCTAGAACAGTTCATTACGAAGAGAAAAGCTGGTGATCATCCATTGGCAGAAGCATTTGGAATCGGTTCGAAAGGTCTCATCATGATTACACTGCAACTTTGCAGTGCTCTAAGTCATTTGGCTAGCAGAGGCATTGTTCACGCTTACGTTTCAGAAAGTAATGTTTGCTTGCGCACGCCAACTCGACCTGTCCTATGCAACTTTGAAAAGTCCTTTCTGTGCGTGAGTGTCGAATCTGTGAAAAATGGTATCTTTATAAAACACAGAGAACTTGGGATCGCTCCTAATGTGCCTCTTGAAATCGCTGTAGACCAAAAAGTACTTTTTCCTCATCCCCAGGTGACAGAACTGGATCGCTTAATGTATCAAGTGAAAAAGATGGACATCTTTGGTCTTGGTGTTATGATGTACAACATTCTGACACCAGTGCCAATGCCTAGATTTCCAGTTTTCAGACCATTTTTGGAAGAAAACCTGCTATCTGCTGGAAGAAAAATTAGCAACGGATTTCAACAGCTTTTGTTGAACATGGTGCGTTTAGATCCAGAGCTTCGTATTTCCGTGAACGACAGCCTGTTGACCTGTCAGTTGCTTCTTGGTGAAGCAGACTTTAGCAGCACCGTTTCGGAAGTAGATTGTAAGAACTGGCTCCAGCAGAAAAGGCAAGCTTACATACGAGACGATACCACAGAATCCGATACCACAGAATCAGAACTGATTGAAAAGTTTCTGAACACAGCAACACCTCAAGACATTTTGCGAGGCCTAAACTTTATGAAGGTAAAGGTTAGCAATTAGGCTTTATGTTGTGGTATAACATGATATATAGTAAATTGATACTATTAACGCTGTTTCTTATTTATATATTTGCTATTATTTATATTATTTACATTTTTTATATTGCTATTAATTGGCTATTAGTTGTCGATGTGTTGTTGTTTTTGTTTTTGTTGTCGTCGTTGTTTTGTTATCACTATAAAATTTATGTACATTTCACACATGCAAGCACACACACACACACACACACACACACACACACACACACACACACACACACACACACACACACACACACACACACACACACACACACACACCTCATCCTCTTCCTCCTGTATTGATTCCGTCTAAACGGACACGCTACCCCTTCAGTGAGGACAAAGGCAAAGTCATAAAAACATTTTCTCATGAATATCGATGCAGTTGTGTATTGCATAGCCTCCTTTGCTTCGAAAGTACTTCTTACATGTCTGGCATTCAATGGCTCCCTTTTGCTCATGTGTAAGTTCTCTTTCAACAATGCATTTGTGTCTCTTCAAGTCACTAATGCGTCTTAAGCCTCTGTGGCATTCAGGGCAGACAACAGTTTGTAAATCAACATTGCCAGATGACACTCGACTAGGCTCCAGACAAGCATGGTAATGATCTCTCCAGGCAGATCTTGATTTATTTGCTAAGTCATACCAACAGCTTTCTGGAATGTTCAGATCATTTGGATCTTTCCTAATTATGTCTTTCCAGCGTTTCTAAGGGCCACCTTGTGGACGTTTTTTGATAACTACCCAAAGAAGCACACCTTGGGAATTCGATGGTTGGGCATTCGAGCCAAATGCCCTAACCATTGCTTACGTCGTCTTATAAGTTTGATGGTTATCGTGTCAGGATCTCCCATCAAACATGGCTGTCTTAACTAGTGCAGATTTCATTAGTGACCATTTTTTCCACAGTCTTAGTGTTTGTCCAGTTTTGGCTGAGTTTAGCACAATCTTGATTTTGGAAATCACCTCTGACTGAATTTTGACCTTCGTTATCTGTTCGACGTGTACGACGTCTAGAGACTGCAAGCCTGTGCTGGTGTTGTACTCTTAGTCTATAACTACGTTTAGCCTTCCTTTTAACATTTTGAACTTTATTTGAAGGAGTTTGTAATCAGAGCCACATTCTGTGCCTTGCATAACTGTTGCATTCAAACATCTTTTTTGATCTGTTTGTCTGGTGATTACAAAATCAATGCAATGCCATTGTTTTGTCCCAGGATGTTGCCATGTTTGTTTATAGATGTCACGCTTCTGAAACCAATTGTTACAAATTGTTGCTGAATTTAGGGAAAGACAAGAGCAGATGTTTTCCTGCGTCATTTACCTTACCAAGCCTGTGAGGGCCCAACGCGCCATCCCATTGATCTAGTCTCAAGCATCTGGATCCAACACGTGCATTGAAGTCACCTAATACTAGGTATAGCTCTCTAGATGGCACTTCATTGAGAGCCTGTTGGAGGTTATCGTAGAATGTACTTTTATCAGCTTCAGATGCAGGCAATGTTGGTGCGTAGCATGAAATAACGTGGATACAATCAGATACCCTCTTGCCTGTAGCTAGAAGTGTCTTCACCAATCTCGAACCGCAAACTTTCCATTGTTTTCCCCCTAATTTCCAGACATCCACAACTGGACCAGAAAGTACCAGTGCAACACCTTCACGTCTCCAATGTGGTTGATTAGCACCCGGAGTTGGCCTGCCAGCTGTCAAAAAAATATTAGTACTTTTGTTTATCCTGCAAGCCGCACTCCCAAACCACCATGTCTCCTGCAAAGCCGCAACATCAATATTGTATCTGTCTAATTCTCTTGCTACAAGGTCTATTTTCCTCTCCTCAACAATAGCTGTTCTAGCACTCCACACGCAGTTTTTGGGGCCCGTCAACGAGAACGAGCGACCTGACATTCCATAAAGCAAAGTACCGAAAGGGAATCCTCTTCCGCGACTTTTTAGATTTCCTTTGTGCAGGAAATCGACCCGAGAGACTTGCATGTTCTTCGTGGGTAAACAAGTGAGAGACGGGAGGCGTAAGTGACGCCATCCTACAACGTCCCGGTCTTGCAGCCATGCTTTTCTCACTTGCTGGTGTGACGAGTTACTCAAAGGATAGAAAAATAGTAAGCGATGGAACCATATCGGAAAAATGGTAGGCAACCACAAAGCAATTCAAACTCCGGGCGCCACCATATACATCCAGTGACACACACACACACACACACACACACACACACACACACACACACACACACACACACACACACACACACACACACACACACACACACACACACACACACACACACACACACACACACACCACACACACACCACACACACACCACACACACACCACACACACACCACACACACACCACACACACACACACCACACACACACCACACACACACACCACACACACACCACACACACACACCACACACACACCACACACACCACACACACACACACACACACACACACACACACACACACACACACACACACACACACACACACACACACACACACACACACACACACACGAGACACACACACACACACGAGACACACACGAGACACAGACACACACACACACACACACACACACACACACACACACACACACACACACACACACACACACACACACACACACACACACACACACACACACACACACACACACACACACACACACACACACACACACACACACACACACGCACACACACACACACACACCACACACACCACACACACACACAAGAGTACACAGTCACATATAGTAGAATAAAGGTTAAAGGGAATCAAAGGTAAGCGATTTGTCCAAAAAATTTCAAACCGCACAGCACATCAAACACAGAAATATAATGTTTTGACAGAAGCCTGTTGTGATGTACCCATCGAGACGCAGCTATACATCCATTTATAGATGGAGCAATGTTTCAGAACTAAAAGAGCCGTAACAAATTGCCAAGAGCGACTACACATTTGTGCGAGGTGTGGCAGCAAGCGTCGAGTCAATTTCATAATGAACGGTAGTCATGCAACCCAACGAAACTTCAACGTGAAAGATACCTCTTCCTGCATTTTATGTCGTCATCATAAAAATGAAAGGTGACGAGAATATGGAAAAGCGCAAAAACAAAGTCGAATGTGGGCCAACTTTAATCGTCCACGTATCTCCCCGTCTCCGCGTCTCTGTTGATACTCATTCCAACACATGCGAAGCAATTCTTTGCATTTGAAGCTTGTCAGCTAAATACTACAAGACATTGACATGATTAGCAGACTAACAGTAAAAATTGTTTTAATTAACTAACGAATTTAGATACAAAATAGTAGCGTTTTAGATGTCTGTTTGATATAGACATTTGTTCTATGATTTGTAATGACAACGAAAGTGTTTGTGTCCGTAGAGTATCAAAAAGAAAGAAGCAACCGCATTGAGCTCTTGTAGAGGCGGTGAGTAACAAATTATAAGAGCCGATCGTTACTTTGACAGTTTTACTGTTTAGATACGTATCTACATCTGAATGTGCGAAGAGGTGATCACATCAAAAATATTGAACAAATTAATTCAATTTGGAGTTTTGGCTCATGCCGCGGACGATCTGGTCGTTTTCTCAACAGCTGCATCACACGACCAACCAGATCCAATGAATCATCTGTTTAATAAACTGAATAGTTTCAAACAAACGGTCGTCGTCGTCGTCGTCGCCTTCAACATTATCATTATCATATGTGATCATTACCATCATCATATCAACATTATTATCATATCATCGTCGGTATTAGTTTACACTGTTTTGCTGTCTTGCTAGTTGGATTGACAAACTGCAATGCACGTCAATGTAACTATTAGTATTGCATGCATGCATGGCTGCGCAAGGACTGCTCTTAATTAGTTGATGTGACGTTATATTGAAATGGTAGTTCGCAAATATTTAGCTAAACGTCTACTGATATTACAAAATTTTGGGGTACGTGAACGATCGATATAGATTAGTAGAAAGGTACAGAAGGCTCCTGCATGTCTCTTTTATTTGGGATCCTTCGTGCAAATTGACTCCGAAAGATTTCTAGCAAGGGGTAGCGTGACCTCCAGAAATGTGGGGCTAGACTTTACGTGACACGCTCACTTATTTGGCTATTAATTAACTAATACGTTTGTACTTTCACACACTAAATATACATACATGCATACCCAGACCCACAGCTATAGTATACAGATAGTTAGCTACGTTCCTGCACGTGTACAAACGCATGTCTACTTTAACTTTGTTAAGTTAAGACTGGCTGGTGTATGCGTGTTCGCTCAAAAAATTGACAAATCGGCAAATCAGAAATGCAATGAAGGTGTTTGGATAACACTAAACGAAGGTTGTTTTAAGCACCATAAAATGGTGTAACAATTTTACACCAGATTTTGGTGCTTTCCTGCACGCTTGCGAGTGTCAGTCTAGCGACAGCATCTTGCACGTAATTTGGTGTTTGTAGAACACCTTTGTTTTAACAGTGTATATATTATGTGTATATATTATATATAATATACACTGTTAAAACAAAGGTGTTCTACAAACACCAAATTACGTGCAAGATGCTTTCGCTAGACTGACACTCGCAAGCGTGCAGGAAAGCACCAAAATCTGGTGTAAAATTGTTACACCATTTTATGGTGCTTAAAACAACCTTCGTTTAGTGTTATCCAAACACCAGAAAGGTGTTTATCTTATTCTTTTGTAGGCTGCTCTTAGCAACATTTTCTAAAGGCGGTCTGGGGTCCGCGGCGTTTCGCGACGATGCGAGACCGGCGTCGTGTCGATCGGCGCGTTACAGACATGTGGACAGACAGAAGTGGCCGTTCCCAAGCGTTCGCGTATTATAGTATAAGATACTAGTACTACTCGCCCCTATGGGCGGTGGCAATCTATCGTTGTACGCCACTTCTGCAAAGAAGACGCACCTTCCGTGACACACGGACGCACGCAAAAGCGGCCCGGTGAGCCGGCGCATCTTGCACTCTGGAAATTAGAGGATGGCCTAGAGTGGCTGGCGAGCGCACGTCACATCCGCATACTCGGTTAGTGAATTGAGCAAACAAACTCCGGTTCATCCTAGTTCAGAACGCCAAAGTCTACAGCCAGCGCATCCAGACGATCAATGCTGCACATCACCACCGCTAGTCGGTCAATTAAATAAACAAACTCCCGCGCATCTCAATCTCCCGCGCATCTCAATCTCCCGCGTATCTCAATACACGTCTAATCCGCATACTCGGCACTTCCGCGAAGACACATTCGCTTAGTAATCTAATTTTAGGTTAATCTCAGCAGAGGCGTCGCTGGACGTCCAAAATTGTGGGGCCAGCGCTAGGATTATCGCCACGCTGGAAGAGCAAGGCTTCTTATCGTGCCCCGCGTTCGAGAGTGCTAATCATTCAACTAAACTGGCCTCGTGTGTGTGTGTGTGTGTGTGCGTGCGTGCGTGCGCGCGCGCGCGTGTGTATCACAATACACAGAGAAGCAACATTGGTAGATACAGAGGGATGAGTTGTCATATTCATGATAATGTATTTAATTGGGTTACACTAAAGGCATACGCTGGTCAGTAATATCAGCAAATTGCAACACTAAGTCCTCGACGTTGGCTTCTAGATCTGCTGTAAGTTCCTTTTCAAAAGACATGAGTGCTAGTGAGCGGAGCCGATCATCCGACATTCGAGTTCTTAGCCAAGTTTTCAGTCTTTTCAGTGCAGAGAACGATCTCTCTGCATTTGCAGATGTCACTGGAGTGCACAGAAAAATCTTGAACAGTTGCAAGATAGCTGGAAACAAGGCTCTACAACCATGGTCAACAAAGAATACGGTCAATTCCTTGACAGTGTGAACGGTGTTTTCGCCAGCATTCTGCTTAACAAAGTTATAGAAAACCTGAAGCTGGGCTTTCACATGACTTGGAGGAGCATCAAAGTCGTCGTCGTAGAAGTGTACTACATCTTCGACCATCTTTAAGTCGGGTTCTTCAGTTGTTGCGGATTCTAGAAGTAGACTCTGAACTTTCATAGCAATCGTCACATCCTCACTGCAGAACCGGTCTCTGAGCTGTGTCATCAAAATATCCAAGAGTTCGAAGTACATTGTTCTACAGAGTTCTTCTGCACTCTTTGGACTATGGTGTTCAGAACCACCTGTATCCAATCGTCTTGGTAGTCGCCTTTGTCTCTGTAGTCCAAGTGGCTCCAGTCCCAGTCTCCGACTATCATTGAGCAAAGACTTCCATAAATAATTGAACTCTTTGTCACTTCTGTAATCTTCGAAAGTTTTGATGACAGACTGTGCGTACTTTCTTGCCAGCTGAAGATCCACTGTGGAACCTTGGAGGTACAGAGACATCGCCTGTGTTACGTTCAACACCTTGTCCAACACGGAGATCCAAAAGAAAAAGCCAAAAGTTGAGATGGACTTGAGAAGAGCGGCAGCATCAGCTCCAATTATTGCATCATTCTCCAGTTCTCCTGGAGTTTCTAGCATTGCCTCGAACTGCTCCTTTACGGTATGAATGGACGAGTATCTCGATGACCACCTACTTTCACAGTGACGCTTCAACGTTTTTGGGCAATTGCCCAGTTGGCCGTCAGCCTCCAATCGTCGTCTTTGCACTTCCTGAAAAATCGAGTGTCGTTTTGCCGACCTCTCCAGTAGTTCATAGAGAGTAGAAACGATGCCAAGCTGGTTACGAACTGCTATTACTCCTTTGCAAGCATCCTGTAAGGTGAGATTTAGTTGATGGGCGTAGCAATGCACGTAAACGGCTTTCTTCGCAACTTCTCTAACTCTGCTTGCCAAGCCTGAATACCTACCCCTCATGTTAGCAGCCCCACCATAGCACTGCGCTCTAAGTAGAGCCATTGGTAGATCAAGGCGTGACATAACATCCGTCAACAGCTGAAACAAAGACTCACCATCTGTCCTTGCCAGAGGCCAAAAGCCAAGAAAACGCTCTCTCACTTGAAGACTGTTAGTTACATAGCGAATGCAAACAGACATCTGCTCAACTTTTGACAAGTCCACGGTTTCATCGCATATGACTGCAAACATCCCACTTTCCTTGGCTTCCTTCACTATCGTACGTTGGATATTGTCTCCAATTAGACTTATCATCGCATTCTGACTTGACGGACTGGTGTAGTGAGTTCTTCCCTGTAAGTGACGCTTCAGATCTGGGCTACTTCTGGACATTAGCTCAAGTAGCTCCAGGAAATTTCCTCTGTTCAGTGACTGATCTGTTTCATCATGACCTCTCAATGAAAGGCCTTGACGCCCTAGGAAAAGGATGGCTTCAAATATCTTTTTGACATTCTTCTGTTGAGAAGGATTTGAGATTGATAACCGGAACTCATTTGTTGAGCAACAGAACTTCCTTTCACGTCCAACTGTTTCAAACTTTGCCACACACCCATACTTGACGTATGACTGAGTGACGTTTCGTGATCTCTAAAATCACTTACGGCTGACTTCCAGTTCTTGAATCCTCTGCTTATGAAAGCCTGATCAGTCTTTCCATGCTTGTCTAATCCAACACTGACTGTAAGCCGGCAAGGAAAACAAAACGCAGCATCAATGCCCGGACTGTACTCCAACCACAAGAACTTGGTATACCAGTGCTCCTGAAATGATCTCAGTCTCTGGCCAAATGTACGCTTAGGAAATTCCCCCAACTGCAAGTCATTCCCAAGGGGTTGGTATGGGCCATTGTTGACTACGACGTTTTGAGGACCCCTCGCTGGGTCACGGTCAGCAAGACAGACTGGAAGTGTTTCGGAAGTACTGGAAAGATGAAGGGAAGACTCTAATGGCAATTCTGATGCAGTGGAAAGTTCATTCGCGACAACACTAAACCTTCCAGCTGAACCACCAATCTGGCTTCCCTGCGTAGACAACCTTGAACTTGACGCAACACCAGCAGGAGTAGAACGGCGTCTAGCAAGAAAGACATATTCCGAAACTGACTGAATCATCACCATACGGAAAGAAACTACTTCATGAAGCTGGTTAACAGCTTTTGACCTATCCGTTTCTCCGCTGCCTTTCCGGGTTCCGAAGACATGACTACTGCGTAACGCACGCTAAATTTTGTACGGAACTTCGAGGCATTGTACGATATGAAATAAAACCTACATGTCTAACACATTTTGTAAAAGTTCCATTTCAGTAGAATGCGGAGTTAGCTACTACGCAGTAACATATCACTAGACATTGTCAATTGTCTAGACGGCCACGCCTACTAATATTGGGGGGCCATGGCCCACCCAGGCCCCTATTGAGCGACGCCTCTGATCTCAGCCGCCAAAGCAATCTGACGCGACCGTTCGTCTCAGACTACGCATTTTCCAGCATCCCCATCTCAGACTCTTTCCACCTAAAACGTCATGATCTGTTCGTGGAGAATGACGTCACTTCCGCGAAGACACATCCGCGCGTCTCATTTTCAGACCGCCAAAGTCTCGTCTCGGGCCGTCGGAGTCAATCCGGGCGAAATCCGACGCGACCGTTCGTCTCGGAATCGCGATCTCGACCGGCCCGCCGCGTTTCGCGACGATCCGAGACCGGCGTCGTGTCGATCGGCGCGTTACAGACGGACATGTGGACAGGTGGACATGTGGACAGACGGAAGTGGGCGTTCCCGAGCGTTCGCGTATTATAGTAGAGGATACTGTTTAGTATACTGTATAATATATGTATGGATACTGTATGATATATGTATATATACTGTATAGTATACTGTATAATATACTGTATAATAAACTGTATAATATACTGTATAATATACTGTATAATATGCTGTATAATATACTGTATAACGTACTGTATAATATACTGTATAATATGCTGTATAATATACTGTATTACGTGACCTGGCTACACCCCCTCTGCCTCTCCAACCATCAAACGCATTCTTACAATGGACAGTATTGGATTAAACCATCTGCTACTGATCCACCATTCCAGGTGGGAAGTAATTTAATAAGTTTAATTAATTTGTTTTGAAATTTATGTTTGTCTGTGACAGACATTCTGCGATGCGAGTGAGGGTTGGACTTTAATCATGAAGCTAGATGGGAGTCAGCAAACATTTAGCTACGACAACGCAATATGGTCAAACAAGCAAACATTTCAATCAAAAAATTTGGAGTTGGATAACAAAGAAACTAAACTGGCTTCCTATTGGACACTGCCATTTACCGAAGTTCGTTTGGGAATGAAAGTAGATGGAACGATCAGGTGGATCACTTTCAGTCATCTATCTACAGTCTCATTGCAGATGGACGTTACAGGAGAACGAGCGTTGGTGAAAGTAAGTGGAGAAGTCTAATGTCAAAGTCATCTCTTCAGCCACATTGCAACAAGGTAAGCAGTTGAGCACGTCATTCAGGTCTGTAGTAAGCGGTCCATTAGTCCTGCATTTGCCGGATCATTCCCCAAGTTGAGTTCCACCAAACGACAATTAGAGTCAACTTCCGGAATAGGGTATAGCTTATTAAATATATTAATATTTTATACGTATCTTCAGACTTGTTTTACGTATCTTCAGACTTGTTCTGCTTTTGATTAACTATGGAGCAATTCAATAAGCACGCATTTAAATATTTTTAGACGTCTTAATTATTATTTTTAATTAATTAATTATTTAATTAATATTAACCAATGCATAGAAATAATATATTTTGCCTGACGATTTTTTCGGAGCTTGCTACAGCCTTGATATTGCGAGCAAACCGTTTAATGTTCTAGTCTATAGCTGCTGCCTGCATGGCAATCGCAATTGTTACTTAATTAACAAACAGAATAAAATAATATCATTAAAGAAGGTATCTATGACTTTGTCGTTTGTTAACATTCGTGTCTTGCTATTACAGGATGGATTCAATGCGAAAAGTCACCCCACACACGCACGAACTCGTCTGGGATTTATTGCTAACCAAGAAAACAATTGTGGCAATCCAGGCTCTTTTGTTGGTTTTGGAACACGGTACAAGTCCCACGCAAATAGTGCTGGAAACTGTGCAGGTTCTACCGCGAATGACAACGGTAGTCTAGACATCAAAGTAATTGGATACATTATGGCACGTTGATTATACACAGTTTGTCTATTGTAAACGAACGTTTAGTGTCGACTAAAGTTAACGAAGTTGCCATTATATGTTGCAACTGCTAAAAACAATAAAAATTTAGTGAGTTTTCTCTAGATGACTTAGACTGAATGCATGCGGTATATTCCTATCAACAAGATAAGAACAACAGTTGATCGTCCAGTCATATCGATAATCGACGCCATAAGCATACGGACCATGCACGGGGACCACGGGGTCCATGGCCTTCCAATCTATGAATGGTCACTATATAATTAGAAAGATCACCGTGAAAACGGGCTACAAGTAGAAGAAACGAGGAGCTCCAATAGAGGCGTACACACTACGACAGTGTAAACTACACTTGCAAGCAGACGTCCTGGGTACACGTGGCTACAATTAACGCGTATAATTTGAGGTTTGGCTCCTCGACCTGGATGACATTCCTACGCCACTGGACGCAATCAATTAATCCACCGTCGAAATTGTTTCGCACCTTTCAAAATAGATATAGTGAGGCAAGGTGCCGTTGTAACTTAATTAAAATAATTTCGATTTCTTCAGGCACTTGGATTAATTAATTAAGGCGAAAAGATTAGGATCCTGTCCAGTTGTCACAGAGGTAATTCATGCAGTTCATGCCACACTGTGTTACTGCATAAACAGTACATGCCTCAGGGCCAACGCGCTACCAGTCCAAATGTTGGATGGACATGGTTTTGCAGGCCAAACACGCCCAGAGTAAAGATAGCATATAGTTAATACATTTAATCACACCAAAAGCCTGTTGGTGGAAGACTTATTTTTTAAAGGATGCGTGCATGAGTATGGCCCAATTAAGGCCATCATACTCCGCCGGCTTTGTGCTGCGGAATTAGCAGTGCAGAAGAAGTAAGAGTTAACTTATGTAGTTTTCTCGGAACGTGGACTTTTGATGGTGAGATAAAGTAGATAGTACACAGTAAGTGTTTGGACTGAAAGGTAAGAAGTGACCACTGGCCGGTGTAGTAAAATGAATCGGTTGCTAGTTATACTTAATTAACTTAAGCGTTTTAAAAATGACAATTTCGTTGCATCTAAAGACTTTTGTTCCTACATTTCAAATTTGACATTAATTACAAATGTTGCCGGCGCTTAATTGAGCTTGAAGAACGCCGAACTTAACGATTACTGTCATTTGAATTATCTAAGGTTTAGAAAACGTTTACCCATCTATATATAGGAATAAAAATATGAAGTTGCATAGTATTCTCTCGGTATTCTCTCGATTCTCATTAATGTATAATGCAGTGTAATACAGTACGCCCTAGATTATCCGGACTTCTCAGGTTAGAAGTCCGAATAATCGAGTGTGCAGATAATCAAGAGTTGATAAATATCAACTAAGGTTTCTTCACTGTACAAGACCACACTCCGTTTTCATAGTTACTGTACATTCATGCAGGAGTGATCGTGTTCAGATAAGCCTGGCGCCTTGGAGTGACACCAGGAACGCATCTTGGTGTTCAATGAAAATGACATGCCCACGTGGACACACTTGTGTGAGACTGGTTTGAGGCTAACTACCTGCCTAGCTATCTAGTGTACTTACACACGTACATTTGAATACATACATATGTAATTGGATATATGCGTAATGTGGAAGCGGAGTGTGGTCTTGTACAATAAAGGAAAATTAGTTGATATTTATCAACTTTTGATTATCTGCACACTTGATTACATACATGCATTTATATACATAATTAGATACATGCATATGCATTCCGTTGGTAGCCAGACTACTAGCGCTGACACTAATTAGCTAAGCGCCTCAGAAAAGAATCTATCGGTAAGTAAAAAACGCCCGATATTCTTTCACATTTCACTTTTGTCAGTCGACCATGCAGGCTAGCGAGACACTTGAAGCAGCTGCAATGACGAGAGTCATACGAAGAATTGCACTGACCCAACAGCTATAGAGAATTGAGCATAGTCCACCGAGTATCAGTCAACGGCTTCTACGCAGTTCTGCGTAGAGCTTTTACATGCAATGCCATGTTGTCCAGTCACGTGTGTACATGATAACTATAGCCTACATGTAATTACCTATTATTAGCTATACCGGGCCGTTTGTAACCTTAGCTGCCACTTCGAAGTTACGTGTAGTTGAAACTGTATGCGACTAGGAATTAACTAATTGTTCAACGGGCTGTCTTCGTGCATGTGTCTAGGCTTCCGTGCACTGTTTCTGCTACGTAGTATTCTTAAATCTTAAACCTACTTTATTACACCCAAACTGAAAGTAAAGTACCTGCTGGAAGCTGTATGGCAATCCCAATGTTTGATAAACAGGATGCTGTTGACCATACAGCTTACAACATTTAATCACTGTACCAATATTAAATATAGCATTTTTACCATACAAATATACACTTCGCAATCGGATCCATTTGTCAAAATAGGAAAATTCTGCAAAAAAGAATATACAATCGTGAAACATTAGCAAATAAATACAACTGTATTATCAACATTACTCTCAAGTCAGTTCCAATTGTACAAGACCATTTCCTTGTTATCTTTTAGCTTCGCATCTGATAAATTCTCTAAAGCAATAGTTAATGAAATAGGCTTATGACACGGCTATATTTAAAAAGCCACATATAGTTGCATCTAATCACACATGCATATTCTCATTACCCATACACTTTCCATTCAGAGGTTGCAAATATAAACTGACTATCCAATTCAACCTTCTACTTTCTATGATAGTAAGCCATCCTAGTCAAATCCTGTCTTTGCTTTCTGTGTAGCTGTGTACTTTGATGGATTTATAGGTATAATATACGTAGATCAGCTGACTAGATATGTTAGCATAACTCTCATTATTGAATGCAGCGTTGTTCGATACAAAAAGAGTGGTTAATTCAGCCAGTCACAACTGCAACATTCTCTTTTACAAAATGTAAACACTAAATTCAGTTTCTTAGCTGCGCATAATTTCTACCAACCATGCATATTGATCAGATGAAATCTGAACATGAATAATACCATATCCTGCTCTAAACTGTGCAAACACCTTAGACCTATGAAAACAACTTTTAGACACAATATATTTTTGGCAATCTATGCAGACTGTAATTACATTATTAATTAGTCAATTAACTAAAAAATTATTAATACTGTTTTACAGCGCCTAGATAGGTGCTCCATCCGGACACGCACTATATCACCCGATATAGTGCGTTATAAAGTAGTCAAATAGACCTTTTCACAGGGCGTGGCACTAACAACGTCATCGCCTCCCGCGCGACGATTTGATTCGCTTTTGATGCATTGGCGTTCGTTAACCGCGTGAGTCTAGAGCCAAAGCAAAAATATTTCTTTTAGAACTTTTACCGGTACGTATAGCGATGCATCGAATTAGGTGAGGCCTTATTAGGACTCGTCTCTTGTGTGTTTTGCATGTTTTACAGTGATGAACAACTTCTTTCTGATCTCTTTCTCGACTCTGCCGCGCCATTTTGAGTGATTATGTAACATTGAGACTTGACAGACCTCAGGTACAAACGTGGCTAGATGTACGTAATACTAGGATGCGTGTTTTGTGTAGTACGCACTTACCAAATGGTTTGGTTTGTATCTCCTAAACCTAGAAAGTGCTGCATTTAGGGAATGAAAGTACCTTAGGTAGCAAGTAGATAAAGTTCTGTTATTAGTACAATTAATATTGTAGTAATATAATTGAGTATTACTATTAAAAATGGTGTAAACGATAAAAATAAAATTGAACAGCAAGTGGTAGTGTATACTGGAGCATTATACACAAGAGTACAGAATAATAACAAGAGCCAATATATATTGACCTTTACAAACTAAAATTGATATTAATGACACTAATTAATATTAATTTACCGTACAAAAACGTACAAGAGGTGGATACGAATTTGTTAGATATGAACAAACAGTAAACACCTTATATAAAAGATCCATGCTTGAACTAAGTGTTATTTATACCTTGCAAAATTTTATAGTTTGTTATCCGTCTGATTACCCCTCTATGTCGATTCTAACAAAAGCTACTTGTCGGCATTTAGTGACTTGCTTCTCAGTAAAATGACCTCCTTTTAGAAAATGAGGTAGCACAAGAGATGCCCAACGTCCATAAAAATGTCAGCAATAACAAACCCTTTGTTTGCTATGACTTGATCTCCAGGCACAAATTTAGTGAGAAAACCAGACTGCTTGGTAAGTTCGCTGTCTGATATGGCACCAATAAATAGTCGAGACACAAACATAACCTGACCCACCGGCGTAGCGTCGGGGGGGATGGGGGAGGTTATATCCCCCAAACATTTCGGGCGTGTCATTCCGCTTCAAGCAAAACTACAATTTTAAGTACTAAACAATGACAGTCCGCTTAATCTCAGAGTAGTATGTTGACGATCGACGACGTTAATTGACTCTACCTCTTTGACACTACACATCATCATTTCAGTATGATAAAACCAGTGTCGAGAAGTCGTGGACACGGAAAGTGCGCATGACTATCACTTATTTGAGACTTTCACTGCACTATCCGGCTACGAAAGAGTCAAAGAAGACCGCATCAAGAAAGAATGCAGAAGCCTATCCATCAATTATTATTAAGTAAGTGTAGCTAAGGTCGACAACCCGATTGACCGGAGAATGGAATTTCCTGCGGCTCCGCTCCCTAATGATTTGCTTGCACTCCACGGTACTTTCTCCACAGATTAATCTAACTAACTAGCTAACGTATATTGCTCGCTAGATTACGAAATGATAAAATTGGTCAACGTCGTTTGCACTGAATTGGTCTTCTAGATTCTATTGTCATCGAAATGCCATTTACTTTGCAATTAACCATCGCAGCGAGCTATGAAAACATTTTTGGCACGGACTGTAACAGTGTTTGCACTCCTTTATACGCACACTGACGGCACTCAGTCCCGCAGCTTGTTTGTAACCTGAAATTTGTATTATTTACTTAGTTGGATGTA
This sequence comes from Corticium candelabrum, assembly GCF_963422355.1. NCBI lineage: Eukaryota > Metazoa > Porifera > Homoscleromorpha > Homosclerophorida > Plakinidae > Corticium > Corticium candelabrum. Next base: position 5,819,891 of record NC_085085.1, read on the forward strand.
TACAAACTGCGAGCTAGAAAAGTAGGAATGGGCGTGGCTTTGCATGTGAGAAATCAACGTGTTTTCGGCCTAATTATTAGCCCCACCCCCAAACATGAGGACCATGCTACGCCGGTGCATGACCACATGGCGATATTGCAACCAATGCTTTCACAGTGTGGTGGTGCTTGTAACTGGAGAAGAAAGCTGATTGCAAACCCCTATCTGAATGACGTTCTGTAAATAATTTTGTTGCATCAATGATGCAGGTCTTTTGGGGAAAGTCTCTCTAAATGACTGTGGTAGACTTCTGTGTAGAGTATTCCTTGGCAACCACCAGTCAACGTCATTCAAAAGGGAATAAAGTTTATCCATGCGACAAAAATTTCCATGTGAAACTTCAAACATTTCCTTTTGCAGATACATTGGACACGTGGCTGGTAGAGGTCAAGTTCGATCCCCGGAAGTATCACAACTTCTGATAATAACGGCAATTACATTGTGGTACTGTACATACACTACAATACTGCATATTAGAACACTCCATGGCTTACTAGACACAGAAATAGACAAGAAACAAAGAGGCACAAAGACACGTGACAGTCGAGTAGCAAACCAATCAATCACACTGTCATTTTAGTACTTGAATTCTACATATGGATATGGTATTTACTGATGCTTTTACCCGTGATCATCAACTGATACGAGCCGATCCCAGACACAGCCTGTAATAACTCACTGTCGCTATACACTTTCAGCCTGTTGCTTACTGGTGTTCTCAGGTATTTTAGCGAGGTAAAGTATCCATGTCCAATATCAGAAGAAACATAGCTAGGCCAACTGTGCTCGCATGTCAGCAGCACTAACACGTAATAATCAAATAATGACATATTTGCAGACTCAGACCGTCGCTGAAATTTGTCCATTGGAACCAACATATGGAACACAGGGGGAGAGTAAACGTACAGTAGTCGCACTAACCACGCCTCTTTTGTCAAAGGGGCGTGGTTAGCGAGACACGAATCACACGCGTTAACTTAGGACATCTTGTAGTATACTTGAGTATAGCAATGACACAACACGTTAATGAAGCGTAGCAACAACTAGAATTACAACGCGATGTCTGCTCTCGGTTCTGACTAACCCCGGATATCAGTCAAACCATTTACCCAAGTCCCGTATATTACATTTTCCCTTGTTTCTGTGGTGTATTGTGTGTACTAATTAGTTAGAGGCGGAGTTACGATGACATGCATAAGATAGCCGTAGGGCAATTGCATTGTTAGCCTCCGCGTTCAGATATAGTTCAGTGTGTCTATAGCAATAGAGCGTCAGTCTTCCGTGATGTAGAATCAGTGTGTGCGTATAAGTGCAAATACAGTACAATTAGCGATGAGGATGGTCACGGGAAGACATGGTAAGCTGTCAGAATTTAACGCAGGAGTTGATAACGTAGAAGATTACAAAGAGCGTTTTCTCCTGCACTGCGCTGCGAATGGGCTGGAGGACGCAGACAAGCAGAAAGCAGTCTTCTTGACTTGCGTCGGTACATGTACTGCGACATACACTCCCTTGAAGAATCTGGCGAGGCCAGAGAAGCCACAAGACAAGTCAGTGGATGAGTTTTTTTGAGCTGCTGAAGAGCCATTTTGAGCCACGTTTCGTTGTAATCGCGGAGAGATTCCGTTTTTATCAGCGTCTTCAGAGAGAAGGTGAGTCGATCGCGAATTATATGGCTGAACTGCGCAGGCTATCAAAGCACTGCGATTTCGGAGACTACCGGGATACAGCGCTCAGGGATCAACTGGTGTGCGGATTATATCACGAGGCTGTGCAGAGAAAGATCCTTGCCGAATCAGAGCTGATCTGAACGAAGGCAGTCCACATTGCACAAGCCGCTGAAACTGCGACAGACGAAACGCATGCTTTACATGGGAATACCACAAGGCGACCACCTGCAAAGCAAGTCGAAACGGCGTTTAGCGTACAACGTGACACAGCAGGTGGCGCTTACAAGGCAAGGCAATTAGACAGCAGAAAATGCTACAGATGTGGTGGGCGTGGACATCAGCCCAGTACATGCAAATTCAAGTCTCAGAAGTGTCATTTCTGCAAGGGACAAGGGCATATCAGTAGAGTATGCCGCAAATGATCTCAACAAGATGAGCTCAAGAAGGGCACCGCAGCCGTGCGTATCACAGCGAAAGGCAAGCCACAACCCACTCATCAAATTGATGAAGATACTGTCAGTGTGGTGTTTGCTCAATCTGGAAAGGGCGGAGTCAAGATCACACTGGAAGTAGCCGGCAGTCAGATACCAATGAAAGTGGACACAGGAGCCACAATGACGGTAATACCAATCAGTGCATATGAGCAGTATCTGTCCCATGTCCAGCTACACGCAAGTATGGTGTCATTGAAGACTTACAACGGTGGAAGCCTCAAGGTGAAAGGAGAAGCAACTGTACCAGTGAGATACGCTGAGCAGCAAGCTACTGCTAAAATTATAGTAGTAGATGTACGGGGTAAACCAGCCATTCTGGGGAGAAACTGGTTAAGTAAGATCCGTCTCAATTGAGGATCTGTGATCAGTGTTGAGGCACGCCAAATTTTTGACCCCAAGGAGAAGTTTCCAAGATTATTTGGTCCCGGCGTGGGTACTGTACAAGGGCATGAGACAAGAATTACACTGACAGCTGAGGCTAACCCAAGATTTCACAGGTCTCGACCGTGCCATATGCTCTACAAGAAAAGATCAATCAGGAACTAGATCGCATGCAACGCGAGGGAGTGATATGACCAGTAGAGAAGAGTGACTGGGCAACTTCAGTAGTTGTAATTCGGAAAGGGGACGGTACTGTGTGGTGACTACAAGGTCACGATAAACCCTCATTTAGATATGAGAGGTTATCCAATGCCAAACCCCAGCATTTGTTGGCAACCTTGACTGGAGGAAGACGATTCTCGCGAATGGATCTGAAACAGGTGTACCAGCAGATGTGCGTTGCATCTGATAGCCAACATTATTTGACGATTAATACCAACAAGGGTTTATTCACGTTTAATCGGATGCCTTTCGGAATATGTTCAGCGCCTGGAATTTGGCAGCGAACTATGGACAACCTCTTGTCAGGAATTCCTGGTGTCATCTGCTATTTGGACGATATATTTTTGTAGTTGGCGAAAATGAAGAACAACATGAGCGAAGGTTGTGGTAACAGTGCTGACACAATTGGATAAGGCTGGTATGAGACTAAAACAGGAAAAATGCAAATTCGATCAGCCGCAAGTGGAATACTTGGATCATATTATCAGTGAGCAAGGCATCTCACCCTCGGAGACTAAGGTCCAGGCGATCAGAGATGCGCCGGAACCGACGAACGTGACAGAGCTTAGGGCTTTCCTTGGCTTACTCAATTACTACGGGCGGTTTTTGCCAACATTTTCAGCGACTTTGCATCTCTTGTATGCGTTATTAGGCAAGAATCGACCGTGGAAGTGGAGATCTAAGGAAAGAGGAGCATTCAAAAAAGGAAAACAGAAGCTTCTGGAATCAAAATTTCTCACACATTACGACCTGCAAAGGCCAGTGAGTCTGAGTTGCGATGCATCACCTTTCGTAGATGCCTGTCTGACACATAATGCCAGATGGTGAGGAGAGACCGATAGCCTTTGCATCTGGAACACTGTTGACAGCAGAGAAAAGTACGCCCAACTGGAAAAAGAGGCATTAGCATTGGTATACGGAGTGAAGCAATTTCACAAGTACCTCGTGGGCAGAAAATTTACGTTTGTTACAGACCATCGACCGCTTCTGAAGATCTTGGGACCATATGAAGGCGTCCCAACCTTGGCAGCATCCCGGTTACAACGATGGGCACTGCTTCTCAGTGCATACAACGACAAGCTGAAATTCAAGTCAGAAGTAGACAACAAGGAAGCAGATTTGTTGTGCAAATTGCCGATACCTATGAAAGTGATTGACCCAAATGAGGAGATTTACCATGTGGAATACTGCGACCAGTTGCCAGTGACGGCAACCGAAATCGCCAGAGAAACCCAAAGAGATACAATACTAAGAAAGGCTTATGAATATACCCGAAGTGGATGGAGAATTTCAGAGGATCAGTGTTTAGAGCCTTACGCCAGACGATCCACAGAGTTGTCAATCCATAATGGATGCTTACTCTGGGGGAGTAGAGTAATTATACCAAGGGCATTACGTACGGTGGTGGCAGAAGAAATTCATAATGGATGGACATCTTGGAGTAGTCAGGATGAAGGCTTTAGCGAGGAGCTTCATCTGGTGGCCCAATCTTGACAGAGATTTGGAAGACTTAGCTAAGAGATGTGAGAGATGTCAGAGTCATCAAGGAAGACCAGGACGAGTCTTACCATATCACCCATGGATCTACCCAGCGATGCCTTGGGAGAGGGTGCATGCAAACTTCTCCGAACTATCGGGAAGACAGTAGTTGCTGATGATCAACGCTTTCTCGAAGTGGCCAGAAGTACACGAGTTGGGCATTCATGCCACCACAGAGCGGACCATAAATGCGATGAGACGGAGCTTCAGTTATCACGGCTTACCCAGGAGGTTGGTGGCGGATAACGGGCCCCAATTTAGGTCACACGAATTTCAGATGTTCGTGAAGGCAAATGGAATTCGACATCAGTTAACACCGCCTTATAATTTATCATCCAATTAACAGGCTGAAAGATTGGTCCAAGAACTGAAGAAAAGTTTGAAGAGTCGGCCAACTGGGAGATTCATCAGTCAGCAGGTATCATCATTGCTACTGCGGTATCGAATGACACCAAACATGACAACAGGGAAGGCCCCGGCGGAGCCGATGTTGAAGAGAGAATTGCGAACTAGACTAACTCTCTTACGACCTGAAACAGGGAAGAACATCTGGGATCTGCAGACTGATCAATATGAAGATGCTACCTTTCGAGCAAGAGACCTCGAACCAGGATCAACTGTAAGTGTCTGGAACCCGAGACAGGACAGTAGAGGGAAGAGGTTAGGTGGTACCATAGTTCAGAAACTGGGTCCCACAAACTACTTGGTCAATGTCAGAGAAAGTAATAGATATGTACTTGTGGACCAACTAAGATCCAGAGATGAGAGAAGTATGCCACAAGTGGCAGAGACAGAAGAAACACCAATTTCAGTGGCCCTGGATCAAGACACACAGCGAGATAAAGCAGCAGTTGAAGAGAACACAACAGCTGAACTAGGTGAATCAAGCCAGGAAACACCAACGACAGCAACACCCAAGTTATCACCCGGTGCAGAAAGAAGATATCCGCCGAGATCCGACAGGAGACCTCCTGCTAGATACCGACAAGGCTAAGGAGAAGAACTGCGATGTATCGTGTGTACTAATTAGTCAGAGGCGGAGTTACGATGACATGTATAAGATAGCCGTAGGGCAATTGCATTGTTAGAGTCTGTGTTCCGCGTTCAGATATAGTTCAGTGTGTCTATAGCAATAGAGCGTCAGTCTTCCGTGGTGTAGAATCAGTGTGTGCGTATAAGTGCAAATAAAGTACAGTTTCAAACATAGTCCTCCACTGTGTGGTTTTCGCTAATCGTCCGTATCGGGTTAGGATTTTTTACTCTCTTCAGACCTGACTGGGGTTTGTTGTGCAGCTTCTTCTGATACCTGTTTTAGTCTCTTTATGATCTCTCTGCCCCTGAAACATTTCAGAGTTTAATCGAAGATCATGACGATTGCGTCTTAAAGTACCCCCTGCATGATTGAGTCACTACACGTATGATCTTGGCTGTATCTCTCTATCTACTGTCACTGGTACATTCCACTCCCCATATATTTGGTCATTTACCAACACCCGAGTTCCTGGTTCCAAGTCTGATAAGAATCGCACTCCACGTCTTCTGTTATATTCTGCCGCCTGATTTGCTTGCTAAGTCTGTCTTTCTCTTGGAAGACTTATTCACCAACTGTGGAATCGATTGACTAGCAATACTTGGCATGGTTGTCCGCAACTTCCTCCCCACTACCAATTGACAAGGAAACACTCCAGTGGCTTCATGTTCTGTAGTTCTATATGCTAACAATCCCAAGTGTGGATTTTTTTCTGCATGGAAGGCCTTCGTAATTAATCAGGGTTTTGACAGTCCCCACAGTCTTTTCGGCCAGTCCATTTCCTTGTGGATGTCAAGGAGACGATGTTACATGCATAAACTGATAAGTCCTGCTGAAGTTCTTAAGTCTTCACTCAAACTGTGGCTCATTATCTATGACCAGTACACGGGAAATCCCAAATCGCGAGAAAATACTCTTCAGTGCTAGTACGATATTTGTTGATTTTGTTCCAGTGAGCTGTTTAACTTCCGGATGCCTCGAGTAATCGTCAAAAACTACTAGAAAACGCATTTCACTTTAAATAATTTCGGCACCCAATTTTTTCCAAGGTCTTTCTGGCATTGGAGTACTACAGCGCGGCTTCTTCCTCTGCTCACTTGCATATCTTGCACACGTTGTACAGTTGGAAACTGCTAATTATCTCTAACTGGCTATTCATTTTTGGCCCCCACGCTGACTGTCTTGCTCGTTTCTTGGTCTTTACTATTCCCAAATGCCCATCATGTGCTAGGTTAAGCATTTTCTTTCTCATTAACTTAGAAATAATTATCTGATGTCCTCTTAACACTAACCCGTCAACTACAGTCAATATAATCTTATGGCTCCAAAACCGACGAGCAGCAGCAACAACCTGAGTAACCCGATTCGGCCATCTTGCATTGACAACCCTGATCAACTCTTGCATATCTAAACCTTGACGAGTTGCCTCCTTGATTCTCAGTAGACCATCTTTTGATGCTGGTAATGCATCTCTAAATTCCTCAACGTGTTCCTCGACCGCCTTTATCAACTCATCCACCGTGCTATCTACATTAGCAGGACTTTGTGGTCGTCTAGACAACGCATCAGCTACTTGCAACTCTCTCCCAGTAACAGAAACGTGCAACTAGTAAGTTAAATTACATCCTGCGCATCTTAAAACGTTCAATCCGCAAGTATTTTGATCTAAGTCTTGCTTGTTAAAAATAGTGACTAAAGGTTTATGATTTTGTTTCAATGGTAAATGATTCATCTCGACCCAACAAAAATGATTCAAATCGGTCACATCCCCAAACCAAATCAAACGCTTCTTTTTCGATTTATGAAAAACGTTTTTCTTGAGCTGCCAACGTTCTTGATGCATACAACTTGTGCTTTTCTTCCATCTGATTAAATTTGCATCAATGCACCACCCAGACCATACGAAAAAGCATCGGCCGAGACAATTTTTTAGCTTTAGCACTAAAAAATGCTAAAACGGATGCTTGAACAGCCAATTACTTCAAATCTGACAAACATTTTTGATGCTCAACTGTCCAGGTCCAATCTGTATCCTCGCGAAGCAGGTTTCTTAGTGGACCTGCTTTGTGAGCAAAACTCAGGCAAAAACTTGGTCAAATAGCTAAACATCCCCAAAATAGTGCGTGACTGATCTTCATTTGTTGGACTCTCTATTGAAGTTACTGCACTAATCTTGTCTGAATCAACCTTCAAACCTTCGTTAGACACAACATAACCAAAAATTTGACTTCTTGTTTCCAGAGCTGACATTTGCTATATTCAACTTCAATTCATTAGCCTTAAATTTTTTAAACCCGCCTCAATCGTTGATCGTTCTCTTCTTCGTCTACACACCATACTGCAATGTTATCAATAAAACAATCACAGCCATCTATCCCTGCCAAGATCTGCCTCATCACTCTTTAGAAAACTTTAGAAGTAATGCCAAATGGCAATCTCAAACATCGGAAACGTCTAAATGGCGTAATAGACGTTGTTAGTAGCAAGATGCTTTCATTTAAAGGAATCTGCCAAAATCCTTATTCAGCATCCAGAGTTGTAAAACACTTAGCACCTTCCATCTCAGAAAATATTCTCTGCCACATGAATTTGGAATCGGTCACGTCTTATAGACTTGTTGAGCTCACTGAAGTCAATACACACTCCTATTTGACCATTTTCTTGAGAACTCGCACTATAAGTGCAACCCAATCTGTTAGTTCAACCATTTCTTGAATAATTCCCATTTCCTGCATTCTCTCTAATACATTTTTCAATTTTTGCAGCAACGGAAGCTTTAAGCGTCAAGGAGCAAAAACTGAATACGAAACTGCACCTTCTTTCAATCGAATTTGATAGACATGATCTTTTAGTAGTCCTTGGGAACCAACCACAGTAGAATAATCTTTCAAAACTGAGTCATTCACAATTTTATTGTCATTTTTATCTACTTCAGCAATTCTTTTGACAAGTCCTAGTTTTTTTACATACATTTAGTCTCAATATTGGTGAAGCTGTTGCCGGTACAACCTAAAACTGTAAATGGTGAGTTTCTCCATGCTCTACCTGACACAAGCATTGTCCATCTACTGGCAATGGTCTAGATAACCCATATGGCATTAATCTAATTTAGCCGGTTCCAGTACTGGTCTAGCTGTCAGTCTACAATAAACACTCCGAGGCAAGACATTGACTTGAGCTCCTGTGTCTAGTTTAAAGTTTACCATCATGCCGTTAGTTCTCAAAGACATAGACCATATGTCTGACTTTGAGCCACCTAGAGCACTAACAACCGTTTCAGTAGGCTGTTCTTCTTGCGTCATCATTTCCTGCATTTGTGCCTCACTATCCTTGCACTTACATGCAAAATTTCCGCGTAGTCCACACTTTAAACAATTTCTTGTGAAGGTAGGACATCTCTCTGGATGATCCCTTCCACACTTAGGACAATTTCAGATGAAATGCCGGTCTCTTGTCCTTTTACTTTCTTTCATAACTGCAGCTAGGTCGCTTGTCTAACTGGTGGATTCACTTTCTAACTCTTTCAACTGAAACTGGGACAATAATTCTGATGCCTTGCATATCGCCACTGCTTTCTCTAACGTCCAGTCTATCTCTCTCAACAATCTCTCTCCATCTTGAATCTAGAACTCCACCAACTAACCTGTCTTTTACCAATGACTCACTGATAGCTTCGAATTCACACGTCTTCTCTACTGTGCGTAACTCAGTAACATACTTGTCAATTGTCTCACCTCGCATCTGATTTCTCATAAAGAAACAATGTCTTTCGTACGTTACGTTACATTGTGAAATGACGTGTTCTTCAAACTTTTTCACAACGTCTTCAAGCTTGTCTTTACTTTTCTCAGCGCCAAAACCCAAAGTAATGTAAACGTCTAAAGCCTTCGGACCGATTGAGTGTAGAAACACCAACGTTTGCACAGGACGTATACCCGATTGAGACTTCAATCCCGAAGCTACTAGATAAATTTCGAACCGCTGCTTCCACTTCTTCCACGCCATGGACAAGTTTCTGTTTTCCATCAACGATAGATGCTCTGGAGGATTCAGACGCTCCATTTCCTGGTACCATGTAGTATACTTGAGTATGGCAATGTAATATACTTGAGTATAGCAGCAGAACACAACACAACACGTTAATAAAGCGTAACAACAACTAGAATTACAAAGCGACGTCTTCTCTCCTGTTTCCGGCCGGTATTCTGACTAACCCCGAATATATCAGTCAAACCATTTACCCAAGTCCAGTCTAATACACATGAAAAATATAGGCGGAGCTAAGGTGCATGACATTGTCTAGTAGCGAGTTGATTAGTGTGTGTGTGCGTGTGTGTGTGTGTGTGTGTGTGTGTGTGTTTGTGTGAGCGTGTGACTGTCTGGTTATCGCTGAGTAGCGGTGTGCTATTGTGTGGTTCGTAACGGTAGGTGAGGTTTGAGTTGTGTTGATAGATTTGGTGTGAGTACTAAAATAGTGTGCGTGCAATTAACGCAACGCGTGTTGTCACAGTCCAAGGACACTGTTTGCCACAACACGTATACCATAATCAGCTGTCTTATGTATGGCCTGTTCACACTGGCAACTGGATCACAATCCGATCGCGATCGGTTGAATCCAATTAGAAATAGTGGGCGTTACCTTCACGTACGCTACTCGTGTAGTCGAACATCTAGCACTCCTCACTTGTCCTTGTTCTCGCTCACCTTACGTCGCTGTATCAACGCTTCTACAAGCAAAGAAACCACACATACACATCGATGATCAGTCACGTGATAGCGAAATGAGGCGGAGGTATCGTTTTCAAAGTGCAGTGTGGACGCTCGCTATCCGATCGGATCGCGACCCATTCTGGTCTAGTGTGGACAGGCCTTAAATAGTCTATTTAGTTAGTAATAAGACCTTAAGATTAGCACCGCCTACATACTTGGATTACTTCCCATCGGTTCTCTGATTAGAAGAGTACAAGAACACCGACCAACTTTCGTATCGAACAAGTAGCTATGCAACCATACAGATGGAACGCACAACAGAACAACAATGTTAGGCTAATTATTAGCTACTGCTACGTACACGTACAAGCCGCTGCAATTAGAAATATTTTGGCTCCCGCCCACTATTCGTTACCAGCTTGTGGTACCAGGCGGATGAGATGTTGCGTCATAGTGTAGTGTGTACACATAGTTTGTGAGATCGAGATGCGTCGTCGTGCTTTCCTGCTTGAAGGAGCAGCGCTTTTGGTAAGAAAACGAGTGATTTGCAGTCAAAATTCCATTCTTCAGTTACTTCTGTTTCGTACGGCACTGCAGGGTCTGCTACAACAACATTTCATTTCATGTCTAGGATCTGAAAGCTCTGACTGTATCGTCACACAGCTGTTTCATACGGTACGGCGGATTATCATGTGCTTTTCTCATCGTTGGAGCTATTAATTCATACATTTATCGCTGCTATCTATAGGTGAGCGCTCTTTCACGAACAATGGAGGTAAGCAGAATACACTACGTACAACAGTAGAGTCCCGGATTAATATATGGGACTTTCTCAATATGGGACACTGCTTCAAAGGACAAAACCTTCTAAGCTGCTAGTTTTCGCTGAACAAAGTGTCTTAGTCATGGATAGGTTAGTCAGTCAAGAGGGGCACGTATCTTCTTTTTTAATTAATTGATGTTGGAACCAAGTTTGCGCTTCTCGTCTGTACAGTACGTATAGAGACGACAGAAAGGGGCGGGTCGCATCATCTAGTCGGGGACACCCGTATTGTTTGAAGCGATACAATGTCACGTTTGTTTGTCTAGTAAATATAGCTATAGAGTTTATTTGACTAACAAAAAGTAAGACATAGCTGTTTATTTCTTCTAATGATTAATCAAGTCATCTGTACTCAGTTACAGGTCTAGAGCTTTTGCACTGTTGTACTCGTCTGCATTCTACCTAGAACCCAGCTGCAAAACAGCTCGTAGTCTAGAGATGACTAGAATCACCATATTTGTGTTCAAACACTTTGTAGCATCTCTTGGTGGCATAAAAACACTGGGTTCTTGGTAAAACCGATCGAATGTGGGTGAAGCCATATGCACTAGCTGTAATGAAGTACGTGTTTATCTAAAGCTCAGTTCTTCATTCACGTAGTGCATGTTTTTAGCAAGGTCTGGACTGACGATTTGTGCAATTGAAGTTGCTTGGACTCTTTACTTTCTAGCTTAGTTAAGATAATTCTAGATTATTCATTCATGAGATCTGCGCGTTGTTTGAAGTACAAGAGGATATGGCCGTGCTGTTGAGTGCAGTACCTGGTAATTATGAACAGTTTACATGGAAATGACCATGCAGAAAGATGAAGATAACGAGGACGACGCGAGCTTAGCACTTCATTATACACACACACACACACACACACACACCCGCGCGCGCGCGCGTGACGCTCCATATCCGATCGGTTTTGCCAACAACAGAGAAAGTTTTCTATGCAATCAAGAGATGCTACAAAGTGTTAGAACACAAAAATGGTGATTCAAGTCATCTCTAGACTACTAGCTGTTATTGCAGCTGTTTTTTAGCTGGCTAGATAATGCAGACAACAGCTATAATGTATAAGTAATATAAAAAGCTCTCTACCTGAGTCTAGAGGACTTGAGTAATCACTAGAAGCAATAAACAGCTTTGCATTGCTTTTTGAAAGTCAAATAATTTCTAGGCAACTAATACGGGTCTCCCATATTAGATGCTGCGACCCGTCTCTTTTCCGTCGTCTCTATAGAGAGAAGCACAAAGTGACGATCTTGGCTCCAACATTGAAGGTATAGAGTACCCCTCTTCACTGAATACCCGATTTTAAAGACATTTGTTCAGCGAGAGCTAGCAGCTGTCCCATATTAGTGTATCGTATATGTGTTACTCTCTTAGTATACACCTTACTCTATTGTATACAGCACTACTGATGTTGTGTTCACACACTCTCTTCTCTACAGTCAGTGTTCAATATCAATAACTCTTTATTAATTACCATACATCCTTCTTTCTTTAAAAAAACGAAGTGAACCAAAGTATATGCTACTTAGTGACATAATCCTTCAAATACTTAGGAGGTCTGGTTGTTCTTCTGCTCCTGGTGGTGGTAGGCTTCTGTTGTAATTGTGGTCTTGGTTGTTCAATGATAGACTCGGTAGTTGGAATAGATTTGGTTACTGCATCCGATAGTTTTCGTGTTACTGGTGGATCAGCTGTGCTGGTGTTGTGATCTTTTGCTGTGGCTCGTAGTTGTCTTCTATTTTGTCGTAGATACGTTCTACCTTCTGTTTCAACTTGTACAATCTTATTCCCACTTGCTTAGTCACCATTGCTTTTCTCCATGTCTTGTGTTGTCCATGTGGGTGTATTCTCACTTCCTGCGTCGGCTTCAATTGTTGCAAATCGTTACTGCCTTTGTTATAGTAATGTGCTTGTTTCAACTTTTGTTGTCTAATAGCTTCTGATTCATCATGAATTTCAGGTCTCAACAAACTAGTTGTGATTGGTAATCTCGTTTTCGTTCCTCTTCCCATTAGTCTCTGCGCAAGGGCTTGATTGTAAACCTTCCGTTGGAGTATTTCTATAATCTAATAGACATAACCATGTGCATGGATCACTGCCTGTTGCATCTTCTTCATCATTCTTTTGACTGTCTTGATTGACCCTTCCACCTTGCCATTGGATTGGGAATAGTAGGGGCTTGTGACTGTATGTTGAAACGACCAATTCCTGGAAAACTCAGCAAATTCCTGAAATAACATTACAGTCCATTATCGCTGACAACTATGTCTGAGATGCCATATTGTGAGAAGTATCTCTTCAGACATTTGATGACTTCTTTTGAAGTGGCCTTTTCCAGGCGATCAACTTCCACAAAAGAACTATAATGTCCACAGCCATCAGGTAATCATAATCTTGAAAATGAAAAATATCAGTCCCAACTTTTGCCCATGGTCTTAGAGGAAAAGTGTGACTAATCGAAGACATCCTGTTGAGGCGGAGTCAGCGTAAGAGTCAGGCATTCGTCATCTTCGCTTTCATCTTTGTTGGTAGCTACATGTATTCGCTGTCATGTGTCTCTCTGACGCTTTGATCTACACTTCCGAGCAAAATGATTCCTCTTGCGGCAATATGTGCATTCGTTTCCGTATGCAGGACACTTGTCTGCACCTCGTTCGTGTTTCAAACCACAATATTGACACTCTAGCTGGTTTGGGCGTGTTCTGATTCTGACCCGTGAGAGCCTGCTGTGTTTGTTTACGTTCCTTGTCTGGTGACTTCATCGAGTTCGCCGGCTTTGTTCGCCGTTTACTCACGGAATGTACCAACTCTCCTCCGGTCATCACTTTTATCTGCTGTGTGGTGGCTTCGTAAGCTCTACACATGTCTAGGCATTCAGCTAGTGTCAAACCTTTCTTTGTAATAGATGCTTCCGTAGCACATTCGGTTTCACTCCATACACAATCTGATCTCTCAAACGTTCATCTACATCCGTTCCAAACGAGCATGTGCGAGCAATTAAGAGTTCTCAAAGCAGGAACATGCTGATCAATCGTCTCGTTGTCCTCTTGCTGCCTCTTCTGGAAATTGTAGCGCTCGTCTGTACACCATGTATCGTATACGTGTTACTCTCTTGGTATACACCTTACTCTATTGTATACAGCACTACTGACGTTGTGTTCGCACACTCTCTTCTCTACAGTCAGTGTTCAATATCAATAACTCTTTACTAATTACCATACAATTAGGTAGTTCAGTTCCATATTGGAGAATCAGACTCTTCTTCAAAGAGGAGGTTGTGGCAGTATGAAAATTAAACTGATTAGCTTGAATCTACCAGAAATGATTTATAAATGATCAGTCTTTACTTTGATATAAAAATGAAGAGGTGTAGCTTGCTTTGAACTTTTGTGCCAGTGTCCCATATTTGAGAGCGTCCCATATTAGATCCGGAACTCTCTATGGGACTTCAATAACGATCGAATGATGGTGTAAAGAGTTGTGTGTGTGTGTGTGTGTGTGTGTGTGTGTGTGTGTGTGTGTGTGTGTGTGTGTGTGTGTGTGTGTGTGTGTGTGTGCGCGCGCGCTATAGCTGATTTGAAATAGAGAATCATCCAATAGTGTACATCCAGGACCCATCAGAGTTGCAAGCTAGGTCAAGTCACAGTGGTGATCAAGCTTGCAATATAGTTTCCTTGGTCATGAAAACTTACACACAATTCCCTTTCTCGACTCACGAAAACAAATGAGTAGCAGGTTATTGACTCTTTTAGTTTCGTGTAGCCAAAGTATGTACCAATGTATGTAGCCAAAGGAAGTATCTAACACGACGGAAATGGTCTGGCTACGCGAGCAACAAGTCATTGACTCGGAGAATGACTGATGGGCCTTCATTCCTGCCATAAAGTGTCTGGCTACGCAAGACTATGACCGTGAGTGGCCATGAATTCTGGCTTGGCAAAAACTACATCCTGAAGTACGTGTGCCTTGGTGTCCAGTCTCAGAGCTGCGCTATGCATGTGCCCTTGGATGCATGCTCCAACCGTCGGCGCTGGCCCAGATACTTCACAGGGCCCTTTGTCTGATTTAGAGAAGCTATCTTCAGAACTACAGGCGTGAAGTGATTAATATTAAAGTCCAGTGTGTGTGTGTGTGTGTGTGTGTGTGTGTGTGTGTGTGTGTGTGTGTGTGTGTGTGTGTGTCGGTTGTATATTATATTGAACCCAAAACAAATGGTGTTCCGTGTATTCAAATAGCCATGAATGCAAGTTTTTTGCACTCTCTTTTTTACATTTGCATGTTTGTATCATTCTCTATCTGTCCTTGCAAGACTCCCTTAGACTTCTGGAGTACGAATTTGTGAACCACGTCTCCATCTGGGCATCACTCTAATCATTTGGTCGTGTTAGGGATTCTAGTTTGCATTCCAGGGATCGCGGGATATTGCAGTGACGTCCTCAGTTTCCAAGTTGTTGAGAAAGCGATTTTATTGAAGTGGGAGCAAGAATATGCTTCATCGAGCCAACTCCAATTTGGGTCTAAGCTAAGAAATGAATTGGATGTACAGAATGTTTATTTGTTGTGCAAGCTAGAAGTTATATATAGTGAACGGATCTAATTTTTATATGGTTGTAAGTACGCTCGACTTGTAATGAACGGATCTAATATGGTTGTAAGCACGCTCGACTTGCCAAAAGCGTATGATCTAGTATCCTAGCTATTAGGGACTGCTATGTAAATTGTCTTTGTCTTAAGTTCGTTTGTTGTACAAAGTCTCTTGCCATAATAAGTGTGTTACAGTTACATCATCAGTTTTCAAAATCAAACTGTAATTTGAACATACTCGTTTACACTTTCTTGTCTTGCATGACGTCTCAGATTGCAATGGTCAAGCATCTTTGTACACGTATACCTGTAGATTTCGTAAACGTATTATAGTAGGTAGATCTACTCCTATAGGTTAATACCAGAGGCGCTAAATTTGTACATGCATGGTGTCGATCTAGAAAGGCGTACGTAGGAAGAACGAGCATGCACACATGCAATGGCAGCGCGCGTGACGATTCTTTGTAACCCCATGCACACTTATGATGGTACACATTTTCGTTTACACATACGTGATTATGGACAATTTTCAAAACACTCAATTTATATATAATAAATTGACTGAAATTTTCTACAGAATATTCAAGAAGATTTTAGTAATCTGAAGAGGGATCTACAAGGTGAAAGAGAAGAAAGGATCAAGTTGCAGGTCGCAATGCATGGCTAGTCAGTTTCCTGTGTAATGACGTCGGCGGTTTAGGTGGACAACGTGGAACTTCGTCAACTCATCATTCAGCTTCAAGCAGACAACACGCTTCTCAATCGCAGTTCAACTGTTAGTAGTTGTGATATATATACATATATATATATATATATATATATATATATATTAGATGTAATTTCCTCATTAAAGCTACAAAATATTTTAAAGTTTAGTTTATAATATATTTTTTGATTATTATGACGCCATTTTTCTTTTAGGCTTTGAGTTTAAATGTTGCTCAACTTCAAGACAATCTGGTTGCTGTGAGTACAACTTCCGAGGTACTGCAGACGTAATTTGGCAGACTTTTTATATACTACGTATATACTACGTATACATTTTATATATAAAAACTGTAATTATATATATATTTTTGCATTTTATATACCGTAGATGTTAATGAATCTTTAATAAATTACAAAAATGGCTCCAACTTTTAATCAAATGCAAGAAGTCATTAAATACTTGAAGGTTAGAAAAAGCGAACCGTCAAGTAAAGCCGATCAGATTGATAAATAGAAGGATTGATGGCGCAGACTTGCTTGAAAGCAAGAGTTGCACTTATATTAGTGCTTTCCGAACCAGCTAGATGTCGGTATACTGAGCATGTAAGTACGAATTACGTGACTTGTCGCGTGCATGAGTACTGTATTACCAAGATATGCCTAGATGTGTCAGCGGCGTCGCATTGTCGAAGGGCATAAATGGGCAGGCCAAGGCATCCTCAATATAATAGTCACTAAATGCCGCTAGCTAGTTGCGGTTCTGTAAACAATACACGATGTCTTATTAGATAGCAGCTGACTTAATTCTCAACTTGCAAAGGTTCAGCGATGTCTTCTTGTATAGTTATTTCTTAATTAGCAGTTATATAGTCAATGGTATGTATTACAGATCTTGCATTCGAGGCTGTTTTATTGTTAAACATGTAACATTAAATCTAAAGTTTTGTTGTATATAAAAGGAGTTCTTGTGCATTTTGTGTGTTACTTTGTACCAGATAATGCAAGAAAAGTTGAGCAACGTGACAAGTGAATTGCAGCATGCAAAAGACGAAAGAATTACACTCAAGGTATATATATATATATATATATATATATATATATATATATATATATATATATATAGAAAGTTAACGAATAGAAAAGGAGTCCGTTGCCCGTCAATATCAGCAACTTGCATTTTTTAGAGTTCGACCGTGGAATTGCTCGAAGCGACCATGCAGCTCCAACGCTATGATGAACGTTTAAATGAAAGCTCTATGGTTCGTCAATTCACATGCAGGCACGCGGATCGTTTGCTTATTCCGATATAATAGGCGATAAAAGAAGAAGTAACGAGTCTCAAAGGGTCTTATGCAGATCAATATTGACGAATTAGCTGAACTGAAGGTATACTATTGTTGCGTAGATATCATTCCTCTACTCGTGTGTTAATTAAAAAGGAAAGTTCAACAAAAATTGAATGAACGAACTTAATTATGAAAGAGAGCATTACAGTGCTGATCCCTAGGCGCCGACAAATTGACCCCTGTCCAGTTCCGGGTACTTTGGTTGTAAAGTAGAATTAGCAATGTCCTTCCAAACGCACTGCAAAGCAGGAAAATTACCTATGCGTGTGTTCCTAGAACACCCAACGATTGATTTTAGCCTCAGCAAGGAGGCTCAGGTACGTACTCCAATCGCAACAACGTTTAGGGTTAACACCGTCAAACAGTTTCTGCACACGTATTGGCAAGCACCTACTACTTGCAAGCATGCACAAATTAATGCCACGTGCACGTCACTAGACACAAGCTTCTCAACACTTGTTTAGACAGGTGGCTAAGAAAGGACAGGCAGTCTTATCATCAGACGGTAAATCATTGCTGTGCGCCGCTTTGTCGCAGGTTCACTTACTCTTACTCTCCGTTTGCTATGACCTTGAAGGTACCTTCGTAATGCATGACCAGTAATCAAAAAAGGAACGTCCTGCGTGACTCCGCATAGACTAGCGGACAAGCTTCAAAAACCTTAGTCGAGATTACGCAAGCGTTACCAGTGAACACACGCTATATATTCCAAAGTTGTTTACATGGTTGTTTCTGTCGGGTCGGTATTTCCGTCGAGTCGGTATTTCCGTTGAGTCGGTCGCTCGCTACTTCCGGTAAGACGACTGCTATAACCGTCACTACGCCTAAGGATAACAATTAATCTGTACGAGTATATCTCACGGAGACATATCGATTCATATAGTTACTGCGTTATCTTTACTTTCCTTACCACGAACGAGTGATGTTTCTCTGGTGTGCAACGCCCACGTGCTCGTTCATTAAATTAAGAACCAGGCTTTCCCACTGAGATCAAATCAATGCGTTTACGAACGACTGCCTGCTAAGGATGTATCGATAATGCCCAAATGTTGAAAAGTCAATTTTGTTGGACTTGCCCTTTAGTATATAAGCTGCTGCATGAATGTCATTTCTCCAGTTACGTTTGTTTTCACTGAGTCGTTTCTGACACATTGCACAGAATGTTACAGCGGAATTACAAGAGAACGTCGCTAATCTTGAAGAAGAGGATAATCGTTTCGAGAATACTTCTAATGTGAGATCTGCTATATTCGAGGTTTATGTACATGTATAGGTGAGATATCCTGGTTTGTATAGGATCTATCTGCAGCCGTTGCGCAACTGAAAGATGATGTAGAAGCATATAAGGTAAGTTAACATCTTAATCTGCAGCTATATAGCTAACAGCATGCATGAATGTACGTTGGTATGTTTATATGTTATGACGCAACAATGACAAATTGGATTTGTCTAGACATCACAATCTAACCTAATTCGATCGAGCTCTATCCCTTTCTGCAACGCGACGAAAGTTGGACATTTCTATTTGAACAACATGACTAACGAACTGACAGTGTGCAACGGAAACGACTGGTACAGTATGACAAGAGGATGTCCATATAACAATTATGAGGTATGACTGTTGGGTGTAATGCGATATTTCGGGTGTAATACAGTCATATATGTATATTGCCTTATATTATGTTACTATGTTACTATGCAGAACATTCACGGTAGAATGTCTTATTTATGGCAATAAATATTTATAGAGTATACGTACTAAAGGCTACAAGTGCAATTTACATTCTTAGCTTTATAATTCCTTCAGTATTATAGCCCAGTTGTATAGCCCAACGTCATAGTAATTCTTATTAGTCGTATGTACAAAATATGAATTTTTAGTAATTCATATTTTAGTCTATACTATTTTCCCTGTTTTTCTATATGAGATTATTATAAACCAGCAATTAGTTAATATATTAATGTCCAATAATACAATTATCAGGAAGCCGGAGAAATAGGAGATGCATGCATTGTGAGTGTTCATACTGGCGTGCGTGCGTGCGTGCGTGCGTGTGTGCGTGCGTGTGTGCGTGCATGTGTGTGTGCGTGCATGTGTGCGTGTGTGTGTGTGTGTGTGTGTGTGTGTGTGTGTGTGTGTGTGTGTGTGTGTGTGTGGGTCTGTGTGTGTGTGTGTGTGTGTGTGTGTGTGTGTGTGTGTGTGTGTGTGTGTGTGTGTGGGTCTGTGTGTGTGTGTGTGTGTGTGTGTGTGTGTGTGTGTGTGTGTGTGTGTGTGTGTGTGTGTGTGTGTGTGTGGTCTGTGTGTCTGTGTGTGTGTGTGTGTGTGTGTGTGTGTGTGTGTGTTTGTGTGCGTGTGTACAATACTTCTGATTCAAACTATCTCTATCTCTTTATTATAGGGTTATTGTGGATATTCGGTTTTGTCCTATCGTTGCCAATTGATATGGAAGCATTCATATCTTGAGGTTGGAAATGTTACAAACGACATGCGCACATTCAGTTCATTCGACCGACCATGCACAGACCTGTCTGTTGGATGGTGCAACATCGCCGATAAAGACGCAGTACCTGGACAGGTGCAAGTAACTGCAGCCTATCACGACGGTCAACTAGTATATGCTTATCGTGGAGATAGGAATAATGAATTAGGAAAGACGTGGAGAGGAGCAATACTCAACAATACTATTAAAATAGTAGATTTGTGTACACAATCTAATGGAGTGCATCCAGAACCGACTTCCGATGGTTATCAAGGGCTGACATTTGACAAACATAATCCTGGCGTACACACTGGTAACTGCGACACAGACCGGTATTCAGGTAGTAACGTTGACTGTCGCTGGCAGAATTGTTTTCTGCCATCGAGCATCTCCAGTCAATCGTCCAATGTGCAAATGACTGTTGCAATGTATGTATGCTAATCGCCCAATGCCCGTGTCAGAAGACCAGCTATATCGCAAAAACCATTAAGACTCGCTGCTTTTTCTAATGAATGGATGCAGTGTAGTAAAAATTTTATGTTGTATTATCTAGAAGTTAGGCTATCGCTATCGTAAATGGTTTCTATTTGTTAGAGCTCTAATTAATTATCGTAGCTTGCAAGCATGTGATAATACGTAGCAATTAGTCACAGTCTCGTCTTATCAATATCAATTATTATCAACCAAAATATTCTTATGGCTATACGAGCAGCTAGTAAGTTTCTCACACACACGCACGCACGCACTCACGCACACACGCACGCACGCACTCACGCACACACACACACACAGACACATACACACACACACACACACACACACACACACACACACACACACACACACACACACACACACACACACACACACTACACTAAACTCATCATGCCATGCACACGCACACGTACACGCACACACAGACTCATACACACAGTATCGCCGTCTCATGAGAAACCACCTGTGGACATAAGAAGAATCGTTGAATTCGTCGAATCTTTTAACTGCAACCGGGGGACTGGCTGTTGCTGCTCAAGATCAAGCTCTTCGGACTCGGTATATATGTTTATGCGGAACGTTCTGCATCGTGTTGTCAGTCTCACTTGCCTCCTGCGAGTCCACATTCTGGCTGGCTGTAGCACGTGCCTTGACACCGACGGCCAAACTACACTGATCGACAAATTAAGGTCGACTCCATCATCCGCAGTTCATGCCCGTACCCAGGATTTCTTGGTGGAGAGTCCAAAAGTTAATAACAAGAATACATTAATATCAACGACTAAATGCATTTCGGTTGCCAATTCCATTCACATACGAGTTCTAATTCAAGCCTGTTGGAGTGGCAGCGGAGCTTGGGGAATGGAGCAATGGCCCCCGAACTTGACAATCAACAACTGTGAAGAAATTTTAGAAGAAAAATAATTGAATTATTGTACCACATTGTATTACAGTGTTCATCATCAAGAGTGTAGATGCGTCTAATTAAGCGCTTTCTGATGCCTAGAAGGAGTAATTATGCCTACAGAAAATGGTGATCATGATGTCACCGACATGTGATAAAACAGACAACGTAGAGGCATGAGGAACTTTATGTACACCGACGTTCTATTATACTCCGCCCACAACTTACTAGTCGCTCCGCTGCCATTGTGTTAATTAATTTGTTATTGCAAATACAGCATCAATGATCTAACAATCTTTAAGATTAAAGTTTTGAGGGTTAATGATCAAGTTGACGTCAGGGTTAGGGTTAGAGTTATAAAGGTTAGAGTTAGAGTTGTGATGTTAGCTCTCACAACTCTAGATCTAGTGATAACCCTAACACCCTTAGCCCTAAACCTCATGAATGATCACACTCAGCCCTAAACCTCTCAACTTTAGCCCTAAACTTCACAACTCTAACCCTAAACTTCACAATTCTACAACTAACCCGGCCTAACCCTTACGACTCTAACCCTAATCTTCATAACTATAGTTCTGACTCTCACAACTCTAATCCTAACCCCACAACTTTAATTTAAAAAATAACCCTGTTGTTTGAATTGTAAGGATTCGGAGTAGTTGTTAATTAAGCTACAGTTCTGAAAAAGGATCTTTCATCACTCACGTTAATAGTCACTCGCGTTAACAGTTAAAGTGACGTAACGCCAACCTCGCGGGGAGTTCCGGGCAACATGAAAACATGCTTGAGTACGCCATTGCAACAGGATATTTTGTCGTCGGTTTGAGGTTCCAGTGGAGAGCAGATGGTCATTGCATTATCCTGATCGATAAGCTTGTAGACGGACGACATCACAATGCTGTCCAGGGATACAGCTATCCCTCCCTTCCTCCCTTCCTCCCTCCCTCCCTCCCTCTCTCCATTCCTCCCTCCCTCTCTCCCTCCCTCCCTCTCTCCATTCCTCCCTCCCTCCCTCTCTCCATTCCTCCCTCCCTCCCTCCCTCCCTCCCTCCCTCCCTCCCTCCCTCCCTCCCTCCCTCCCTCTCTCTCTCTCATATATATATATTTGAAATAAATCTTCAACGTAGATACAGAATATGATCTATAACGATCGCGTCAGTCGCTAAGCAAACTACCATACGCTATGTAGACACAAATACCACCTCTATTCTACATCAACACTAACACGCAAGAATTAAACTAGTTTACGTAAAATCGATACTGCAATGTCTTGCTTCGATATTGTTTCTCAAATTTGGATCTACTGTAGTCTGCCCTATAATTGCTGCAATCTTGTAATGAATCATACCTGCATTTTCTTTCTGAAGGCAGACTACCAATCGACGCCGCCAATAGTTTGCAAAGCTACCGCAAGACATGTCCAGTGCTTCTGGTGCGAGATTTGCACCCTCCTTCAAAGTGCAAACACTCTCAGCACCCATACAGCCAAACACTTCCAATGCAAAAGGTCGGAACAAGTGTCCTAGGTCTATTGCTGCAGACAAATACTTGCTATTCTTTGATGGCTCTTTTGAAGATGCAGCATACCCTGATATCGTTTTGCTCGATCCGATGTTATGCAGTGCCCAGGAATGAGTAACTGTCATGTCCAACAGTACCTTTATGCCTTGATTATAATCATAGACAGCGACGTCTGGACGCTTCTTTCCTAGGAATTGATTTTGTAGCTCCTTCTTACCCCGAGAGCCTAAAGACCTGAACATGTCGTATAAAGTGTCCGATAAATGGCCATGGCTGTGTATAGGGCCTTCTCCTCATTTACAAGTCAAGAGATGGTAGCCAAAGAGATCAACTGAAATTCCGCAATTGGGCGTGCATTTCTGGATGTTGCTCAAGGCTGGCAGGGATGCACCAAGCCGTATAAGTGCTGCAGTGCGAAACTGTGCACTCGTCAGTGTGAAGTGCCGCGTGCTTGGAATTGCCTCCAACCAACTACATGCATTGAGATCTGATGAACTGATCAACCTTGCTTTTTCTTTATCTGGAGAACACTCATCAAGATAGTGTTGAAATGAGCTCCTATTTTTGACTAACTGCAGTCGACGTTGCAATTTTTTCGGATGATCTGGAAGACTTGAGATAGAAAAGATTATTTCCTTTAGTGACTGACTGTCGATGTGTAGATCATGCAGGTATGAATTGAAATGAGTAGAAATCGAATAGTTCGAAGACTTCAAATCATCAGTTACGTAGGAACACATGGATCTCACGTAATCGTCATGAACAGGTATACGGCTCAAACCGTTTGCCTAAGCTCCTAAAAATGCAGAAGGAGCTATATCTCTTGCTGATGTGAGGCCGAAACCTCCATTCTTTATTGACAATCGGACCTGCTGCTTTTGTGTATCTGTGCATTTGACGCCAATAATTTCTTCAAACGTAGTAACAATCTTGTCATCGTGTTGTACACAAGCGACATCTACTAGGCAAGGAGGGATCGTGCAAGAAGATTCATGATCTTAGACACACCACAGTACCTTAGCAGGAGAACGCCTATCTGGGCATCCTGCAGTAGAGACAGTTTAGACAAAAAGGGGTTCATTTTTCAACATTGCCACGACAGGCATCCTTCACAAAGGTATCGGATCCAACTGGAGTACCACCCAATATCTCAAATCCATTCTTCATTTCGCGTATTTGTAGCTGACATCTGCTGATACCAAGTGATGAATAGATTTCACACTTCTCTTCTCTTAATTATAGGCCAATATTAGACATATGTCTTTTCAGTTTCCAGTACGTATCGGTTAAAACACCGATAGGTCCTAGGTGTCAAGAGTGATTGGAACTCACGTCTTACTTGGACCAACATTGGATGAATAGCAAGACTGAATAGAAAGGGGCCAGGGTTCTCCTTGTTGAATGCCTTCTTTTGAAGCAATGGTGTGCGGTTTCCCATCAAGCGTTGTTGTCAATGGCAGTGAGTACCGGTAGCATTGAGTGACAAATGAGACCAACTGTGGGAAATTTTGACTTAATTATTTAAGAAAGACTGCACGGCTCACTGTGTTGAAAGCGTTTTGGCGTCCAACTTGACAGCAACATGTTGTGGGTTTTGTTGAAGGCACATCTGAACTAGATGGGACATCAGTTCTGCACGACCCGTTACAGATACTCCATACTGCTGTGGAGCCAAGTAAGCAGCAATTTCCAACTTTATAGATTGTATGGCAAATTTTGCAATCAGGCGATGCAGACAATTTCCTACAGCAAGGGAACAAACGCTTCTCTCGCCTTTCTTCAAAGCAATCAATCTGGCACCTGCAATGATTTTGACTATTGATTCAGGAAGGCCACCAGAGAGACATAAGTTGCACAGCTGATGAAGGACATCAGCGGAGTAGGATGGTTGCAAAAGCAGCTTGAAATGTTCGAACCGCCAGCCATCAAATCCTGCATTGGAACCATTTGGACAACCATTTAATATCTCGACAAATGACGACTGAGATATTTGTAGAGGCTCAATACTGTTTCAATGATTCAGCGAACCAAGGTCAATTGGATGATGACAAGAGGATGTAATTTCTCGAGTTGTTCCAACGTATCTTTTGTGTCTGGGGCCAGTCCAGATAATGTCAACAACAAAAAATTGGCTGCTCTTGAAATCTCACCAGCTTTTACTTTGTTCCTAACGGCAAACACCAAATTATCTGGAAGATTATTTTTCATCTCATTGGGACGATCTAATGATTTGGCTGTCTGTGATTTTGGCTCTGTTGACTCATACAATTCAGACCATTTTTCATTTTGAATAGCTTAAAACGTCGTTTCAATTCCTTGTTTCCCGACTTCCCTCCTCTGCGGATTAGTTGAAGAAGAAATCTGGAGATCAAGAAAAAGAGTTTCCAAGTAGCTTCATCAGTCTTGTTGTCTAGTATTTTTGACATGGCCATAACACAGCATTCTCGAAAAACATCTTGGTAACATGGAGTAACATTTTTTACAGAAACAATCATCGCTTTTGTAATACACTCAGTATCTAAGGAGTACAGGATTTCACAGTCGCTACGTACATGTGTCTAGCCTCG
This sequence comes from Corticium candelabrum, assembly GCF_963422355.1. Taxonomy (NCBI): domain Eukaryota; kingdom Metazoa; phylum Porifera; class Homoscleromorpha; order Homosclerophorida; family Plakinidae; genus Corticium; species Corticium candelabrum. The sequence goes on from NC_085085.1 coordinate 5,845,404, forward strand.
GGGACCCAGACACTCCGCTTGAATCACGTGACAAATAACCAAAGAACGAATGCTGATCAATTTGAATTGGAATATCGTATTTACCAACCGTCTCCTTAGCTTCGATGGGTAAGGACGTTGATGTTGTTGAAATTGTTTCCTTCGCTTCTTGTTTTCTCATTACGCATCGTCTCGTGTGTCGATCCAGCGAAGAACTCACAAACGGTTTTTGGCAATAGACACAAGTTTCCAACGAGCGACTAATGAGAAAAGCACTAGGTATTTTATTCAAAGTGTGGTTACTTCGGATTGATCAACTACGTGATATCTGCTACCGCGCGGTTGTATAACGACCAACGGTGCAGTTAGCTACTGGACAAGCGGTTTCGAATTCACACGAAGCCATCTCCACACCAGACAACATTTCGAAATTGAATCAGATGTTACCATCATTCTCCATCATGACAATTGAGTATCTGGCTGACTTAACTACTAGATCACAAAAATAGAACTGTGTTGGTCACTTGTCAACAGCTCTGTGAAGAGACAGCTGTCGCCTTGCCAGTCTGAACTATTTGAACGTCCCATTAGCTAATGTACGAAGCGAGCATGGTTATTGCATGGTTACGCTCCTAGCTCAGTCTCGTGCAACGTAATATAACCTTTCCTATGCAAATAGCATCAAGATTGTAGCAAAACTATTACTGTCCATAGTGGAGTATAGTCTCGTGTAGCCAGACCCCTTTCCGCCGCGTCATCCTTTCGGGCGAAATGGGGTCTGGTGAACAGCCTTTGATGTCGCTGTGTGACGCGTAGCCAGAAATCGGCTATCTAAAGACCGGATTTGGTGTCTTAACCGCTTCACTAAAGACCAGACTGGTATGCAAGCAGTGCAATCCTATCTCATTAGCTTCTCTTGTTTCGTAGAGGAGAACTCGAAGAGTACAGCTAGAGTCGTTGCTGTTTGTGAAATCTGCATGTCTACAGCAACAATTAATTAAACGCGGCCGCGGGAACGTTGACGTCGACAGGCTCTAGGCTTCCATCTCCTACGCAATCTGTCATGATCGACGTCGTCCATAGCGTTTGTGCGCTTGTGTCACAACGGAAACTGAATGCGAACGTATCGATGCAAAGCAATGCACAAAACACGTGAGATGATTACCCAAACACAGAAAGACGACTCATCTTGTTTCGATGACGTCTAGCCTCGTACCAGACCCTCTCGCGCCGTTATGACCGGTTCCCGTATAACACGACAACGCTGGAGAGGGTCTGGGATCATACCGCCTACCGTTTATGCTATTAGATGATCAAACTAGCTCGTATGTCACCAAGCCTCAGGCTACTAATACGATTAGTCTAATAGTTATTCTCATGTGTCACACGGAATGTCTTGCAACAGCCTTGACCCTCCATTCGTACTCTGCTTGTTTCCTTTCAGTGTTGGTATCCTGTCTCTACGCAAGCTCTACGTATTTGCCAACCTCTCTGGGAAAGAGGACTTCCTCTCCAAGAGACTCTAGAGCGGAAGTCAACACCGCGTCTGACGGCACGCTCTGCCAGGCTCCAAATGTTCCCGAATCGTACTCGAGCTTACCGATTTGTATTGTTCTCGTAGACTAGCACAGTAATAGAGCGGCGCCTAGTGCATCTCTAGTCCAAGCTACCTAGATTGCTGATCGAATCACATTGGACCTCACAGCTTCAGATAACGTAAATCGAACTCAGGATCGAGCTCCCTCTGTGAATGAATCTCTTTCCATGCGGCAAGGTGGGTCTCTTGTGTATGCAATCGAATATCACAGCTAGCATAACTTTGATGGAAGGATAGCTTCATGATTAACTAAGAGCATGAGAGTGTTGACATTGGTGACGTGGGGTGACACTTAGATGACGTGGGTGACACTAGGTGAAGAAAGTAGGCGGTATGATCCCAGACCCTCTCCAGCGTTGTCGTGTTATACGGGAACCGGGCATGACGGCGCGAGAGGGTCTGGTACGAGGCTAATGACGTCCGCTCCAAGCCCTTCATGATCAATTCCAGTATCAGATCATATCGCTCACTCTGGACTGTCCGCGGTCGCTCTAGACGACAAAACAGCAAACTGCATCGAGTACGTTCGCATCCATTCAGTGCGTTCGCATTCAGTCGCCGTTATGACACAAGAGCACAACGCTAGACATAGGACGTCGAGCCTGCTGACGTCCACGTTCGCGCGGCCGCATTTCATTGCTGCTGTAGACATGCAGATTTCACAAACAGCAATGACTCTAGCTGTAGTCTTCGAGTTGTCCTCTACGAAACAAGAGAAGCTAATGAGATAGGATTGTACTGCTTGCATACCAGTCTGGTCTTTAGTGAAGTGTTTAAGAAATCAAATCTGGTCTTTAAATAGCCGATTTCTGGCTACGCAGCATACAGCAACATCAAAGGCTGTTCACCAGACCCCATTTCGCCCGGAAGGATGACGCGGCAGAAAGGGGTCTGGCTACGCGAGACTAAGCGGAGTACTCTCTACACTCGAGTGCCAACTAGTAGTAAGAAATTAGTACAGACAGGTATGTCTGTTAAGTTAGGTAATACTTTCTTAGGTTAAAATCAATACCAAATAGTATTGTTAAAGTTGACATAGCTGTTGTGCTGTCAATAATGACTGTGGTAATTTCTCACTGTTTGTGGGAAACAGATCTATTCACATGCGACGTACTGACATCAACGACCTAATTAGTAAACGTTGCCATTAATTACTTAAAGCAAAAATGTAAGATACACAAATATACGTAACGGTTCAGTTAATTGAACATGTCGGATTCTCAGCTGACATATTTTGCTTATATCTACACTAACTAAACCATAAGAATGTGATTGTACTTCATGGCAAACTGTCTGCTAGTCTCCCTTTAAGTTCACCTAGTTTTTCCATAAATTCCATTGCTTCCAACAATCTAATGAGTGTAACATCTTTCCCATTTCTCGTAATCCAGAGATCTATCATTGTATAGACTGTTTCACTTGGAATGACAGTCTTGTGAATAGTTGACATGTCCTCGGCAGTGACACCCAACTGAACATCTAAATCTAATGGTGTCTGACCAGACAAACGAGTAACGTGGGAAACAACATCACACGGAATATCGCACCAAGGTCTCATGAAACCTTTAAGTCCACCTAGCTTAGCAGCATTTCTCCTGTTCAAATTCATAAAATTAACATTACCACACAGTCATCAGCTTAACAGTTTGACGTATATACTCACATTTTGTCAGCAAATTTAGACAACTGCGACCTTACGATGTCTCGCCTACTCACTGCTACAAGTAGAAACATAGACAATGCAAATTTAATGTCAATGGATAAAAACCAGATTTGCTTTCAACCAATATGCTGCAATCAAAATTAAATAAACTTAAGCATTAGCTAAAGCAGAATAGCACAATCAGGCAGTAGCCTAACTGAGCACAGTCAAAATAGATGTCATCATCTTTTACCTCCCACTCACACATCTAAGTGCAAGTGCGCATGGGAACACACTGTAGATCAGAAACACCTTAATTAATAGTTTTCAAATTTGCATTTTATATATATATATGTATATTTCAACACGTAATATTAAAACTTGCAGTTGTGTTAGTTGCTTTTGTAATTTATGGCAACAGATGTACCTGTTTCACTGGCAGCACCTGAGTGTGCTCCTTCCTTACTATGACAGTTCCAATTCCATGCTGCTGATGCACTTGCTCCCACTGCAGGCTGTAGATGATGCCTATCTACAAACAAACATAAATAGGCCAGAACACTAGAAAGACATATAAGCGCCAGATCTATACATTAATTGAATAATACACTATTTTGTACAAATGGCTTAAAACTGATATGCTCACCAATAACAAAAGAAACACTGTTGGAATGACCTGAACGTATGAGACAACTTTCAATATACGATCTGTTAGCACCCACTGATGGATGACAGCAAATATCGACCAATGCTCTAGCGGTTGCCGCTTCCCTCCTCAAGTCTCTCCATACTTCAATAACATGAGTCATTTTCACGCTGTGTGGTTGATCTAGCAAGCCCTTCATAACCAAATCCCTGACATCCTCTATTGAGTATCAAAATCTCGCAGCATCAACCACGTTATTTGAAGTGAATTCCTAACAACCACATCGTATCCAGAAAAAATTCAATGTCACTGTTTGCAACAGGTCGATCCAATCCGCGATTCCATACACGTTCGCGTGGACCCGTTACAGGAATAGACAGAGAGGCATCTTGTTTGATTGCAGCAGCGCTTGACCTGAATCCAATACTAGCAGGTCTTTCTAAATCCCTAGCACTTTGACTGCGTGGCATGCCACAGCTATTATTAATACCTCCATCGTTGAGAACACTTGGTTCTAATTAAATATGTGCAATCAAATAGCCATAATAATGGAACTTAAGTATACGATAGCACTCTACCTGTAATAAAAACGTCATTTGAGCACTGATCACCAGGTAAGCTTACTTCATCAAGAGATCGACTGCCCAAATGTGTTTCTTCAGGCGGTACTGAATTGCTGGCATCCTTCATTGTGAGTGTCACCATGTCAGTTTTCATTGCTCTGGATGAGTCTAAAGAAAGTTGCAAGGTTTTAAGTTGTAAAAGCGATCGTAATAGGCTAAAGTACAAAGTATTAGTAAGTGTACAAATTGGTTACCTGCAGCATTTGTTTGCAGAGTTCCACTTGAATATGTGTCCAAATCCGATGTTGACCGACATTCTGGTGAAGGCAGAATACATCGAACACCATTAAACATAAAAACAGGAGCAAAATCCATCACATCAACACTTGACAATTTGTCTTTTACGAAACCGAAATCTGTGCTAAAGTGAGGCCTACCCTGTACAACCACGTTTTGGATATCTCTGTATAAAATTGTCTGACGCAGATCTGAATCTTCCATAGGCCTCCATCCTTTTTGTGTGGGAAGGAATGCGAACAGTAACTTGTAAATCTTGCTTTTGTGCACAAGTTAACGTCAACAGGGTAGAATATCTGCATTCTAATTTACCACCAGCAATAAAGATAAAATTCTCATCATTGGGGTCCGGCCGATTGGGTGTGAGGGTCAGTGTAACACAAAACAGTTCAGAGTTGGGTATTTTGGGTGTATGTATCGACGCCCAAACTTCAATATAAGAATTGCCTTCACACAGCAGATCGAATCTACAGAGGCGAAATGTTTCGATGTGGACAAAGTCTTCCCAAAGAGTCATTTTCATAAAATTGGACGAAATACTGTCATCAATCGATGACAGCCGACAAAGAGATGTAAAGATATTATCTGTTTCTTTGCCACTGTGAAATAAAACTGTGACGTTACTGCTATCGCCTTCAACAAACAACAGATGACGCATCAAAATCTCAAGTGGTTTCTCAAACCAAAGTTCGTGAGGAGTGATCTCCACCAAATTTGTAACAAATTCTGAGCTGTTTAGTCCAACGGAATCAATCACTCGATAAAATGTAACTTCAATTTCTGTATCCAATTGCACAGCTCCTGGTGGAACAAAGATCACCTGCTCATTTCTTGGACAGCTGAAAAGATCGCCTTGCGTTCCAACTGATTGTTTGATAACAAATGTCTGAAGCAGTTTAACATATCTGCCATTTTCCAGATCAATTGTAATACACTTAACCTCATTCAGCTTCATTTCGAATTCACGAAGATGGAATGAAGGCTGTGAGTCATCTGGATTCTAATCCAAATCAACAGTTAACACTTTCACAGAATCATATCTTACAAGTAACATCAGTTAATTTACGTACACGATGTCAGTTTACAAGGAAGGCTTACGCAAGACCAATACAACCAAATTGATTGCATCATTCTTATCCTGAGATTGGGACTAGAAAACTTTATGTACTTTCGTAGTGCTCTCATTAAAATAGGACTCAATACAGGGAAGGGCGAACCTCCTTTAGATTAGGAGAGGGAAATAATTTCGTAACAGACTGCCGCCATTTTGATTTTAACTGAATATGGTTGGTTTGTCATTGATTAATTGTGACAATAGTAGCCAGAGCAGCATGCACACAGATGATCACGACAATGTGTATCAAGTATCAAGCGAGTCAACTGCAACACCATTCACTAGTATTTCTAGTGGCAGACAGCAAAAATTTCTAAAGTATTTTCTTCGACCATAGTCCAGGATTGGAGGCGCGATGCCCCCTTCCCGATATTGGAGGCGCAGGCGCCCTTCTGCCCCTCGGTTCCGTCGCCCCTGAAATAACATATAAAATTAACCCACAACAGCCTGCACAGGACTGTTTTATTAAGAACTGTAGTAGTCTCATTCTTGCGTCTGCAGTACCATCTAGTGATCCACTGATTGTAAGATCAACATAGAACGGTATTGATCTAGTATATATATATATATTATACTGTAGTATATATACTTGCTTGTACATGCCCTTGAATTGTAAGTTGTGTTTGCTTACGTAACTGCTAGGTTCTGCAACACTTTCTTCTTAAAAGGCTTGAACAGTTTCTTTTCTATCGACTAGAACGTACTAGGATCTAACCTGAATTGTGCCAACAGTTGTCTCCACAAGCGTTGATACTGTGTTCACTTTGTCCCTTGTGCTTGTTTCAAAAAGTCGTTTAGCATCTACTAAGGCTGCATCGTTGTTGAAATTTTCTAATGAAAACTCTTCCTCCCAATCCCCGTGGTTGGATGATTTCAATAATAGTTCAGTGACCAACGGCATTTCCAAACTTTCTGGAGAATTAGGAAAACTCTGTGATTTTTCAGAACATGATTGTGTAGGCTCAATAGATAGTGATTCTGCTGAATTAGATGCTGCAGGAAGTTGTTCGAAGTGACGATATTGACTAAATCAATACAGTTTAAATGTTACAACATGTAGAGGCGTGCATGTCTTTGTATACATAACTCGTTGGCTAATTTACGATCTAGATGATTTCAAGTGACTATACAATAATGCTATACTCAATATTAGGATTAATTTAAATTTGATGTTATAACTTGCGTAAAAAGTTAAGTTTTCAGATGCCGACAATAACAATACAACACTTAGATAGACAAAAAAGATTGGTGACAAAATACGATACTACTTATAATATGTTGATGTGATTACGTACTCCGTCACAATCAAATTTCAAACTAAATTTTTGTTTTAAAGTTTATTTAACACATCAAATTGGTTGCTATTATGTGCAATGAGTATGATCTTATTTAAGTCGCTCAACAAACAAATTTCTCACTTTGTCCATTTACAATAATACTCATTACACACCACATTGGTTACACACCCATACAACGACACGCCTCAAATCTTTGCCCACACACGCACTCACGCACACTCGCACACGGTAACACACGTGCGAGCGCACCCACGCACGTAACCACTCACGCACGCAAGCGCACACACACACACACACACACACACACACACACACACGGGATGTGTTTTAATTTGATGACTAGTCGACTCGTCATGTTCCACATGGTGGCTTTAGATCCTATTCAATATACATGCACATGTATATAGTCATCATACAGTACCTACAGATAAATTTTTAGTTCAATGACCACTTCTTTCATGGCGAAGACCTCTGTAGAAATTGATATTGTCATAAACCCACAAAACAGGCTCACGCAGTAAACAATGAAGTTGGTCTTGACTTTCTGCAACTTGCTTCAAAATTCTCCATCCCTGTTTCTACGACAAGCAAACATCTAGGTGGTTGAGAGTAGTGATGACTTGTTTCTGAGTGCCTTTTGCCATTAACAGGTAGATCATAAGCAGCTGTAGGCCATCAGCTCTAGGGAATATAGACTTCAGAAGAAGTGATGCTACAATAGTAGGACTAACTGTTGATTCTACAGATTGACTAGTAGGACGTCTCACAAGAGTTTCGAGCAAGCTCCACAAATGAGGGCTCCAGATTTTAAATGAGTCTTGGATGTCACTCACAGAGAACGCGTCTAAATCTGACGCAGTAAGAGGACCACCAACAAGAGACGAGCAACCATACTCCATCACAGCATCCATTTCCTTGCTTAGCATTTCTTCCACACATTGCCAGCTGATTGTATTGTCAGCTATCTGAGCCCTTTGTGAAATAAACGGCACAACAGGCCTACTGGTGAACGAAGTTGAAGCCACCTACACAACAGAAAGATGATTAGGAAAGGGGCATACCAACACAAGCAGATGTCAACTCACCTTCGCCTTCAATGACCGTTGCGGCGTGGATGGAAGAATATCAGAGAGCATAGATCTATCTACAGAACTTTCCGAAGTACAGATAGCAAGACCACACTCCGAAATCGGCACGATTCCCGTAGGATTTCGTCGAACTGTTCATTTTCCTTCGCGCTTCCGGGAGCGCGCTAGACACTATACGTGCGATTTCTACATGGCTGATATCAGCACCAAAGCGATTCAGAAGGAGCCGTTGGATGTGTCGCACAGGAATACCCTTAGTTATAGAATGAGCAGAAGGCTTGAAACCAGTCTGAAGCCTATAGAGCGCGATACCTCGTCAGGAGAGCAAACATTCCAGATGTGCAAATCTACTCACCACTTCGCTCTCTCTTCACGAAAATCCTTTTCGAGGGTGCCAGCGTGTCTTGAACAAGAAGCCATAAAACAAAAAGGAGCAATGCGAGCGATTGCGGTTGTGCTGTGCTTTCAATGCTCACTTCGACACGTGACTATTCAATAGCTAATTAACTTAGGGCTTCAAATGACTTAATAAGCACCGCCTACTAATCATCATTAGTTAAATTGAATTGAATACATAATGTACGTACAGCCAATCACAATATTGAAAGAGCACCATGTGACAAACTAGTTTGTCACGTGACATAATGTGTCCCTAGGCCAATCTTCGCCTTACAGTGGCAACTTTGTTTCCGGTCTCGTGAACTTAAGTGTCATCGCGCGCGTTACCTCCACCACGTAAGGCGAAGATGGCCTAGCGTCGAGGCTAAGTAATTCCTATTAGTCGTATGTACAAAATATAAATTTTTAGTAATTCCTATTTTACTGCATACTATTTTGCCCTGTTTTTAATATGAGATAATTATAAACCAGCAATTAATTAATATTCTAGCTTTAGAATTAATGTCTAATCATACAATTGTCAGGAAGTCGGTATTTCTAGGAGATGCACGCATTTGTGCGTGTTCATACTGGCATGGGTGCGTGCATGTGTGTGTGTGTGTGTGTGTGTGTGTGTGTGTGTGTGTGTGTGTGTGTGTGTGTGTGTGTGTGTGTGTGTGTGTGTGTGTGTGTGTGTGTACAATACTTCTTATTCAAACTATCTCTATCTCTTTATTATAGGGTTATTGTGATTATTCGATTTTGTCCCATCGTAGCCAATTGATTTGGAAGCATTCATATCTTGAGGTTGGAATTGCTACAGACGACATGCGCACATTCAGTTTATTCGACCGACCATGCATGCACAGACCTTTCTGTTGGATGGTGCAACATCGCCGATAAAGACGCAGTATCTGGACAGGTGCAAGTAACTGAAGCCTATCACGAGGGTCAACTAGTATATGCTTATCGTGGAGATAGGAATAATGAATTGGGAAAGACGTGGAGAGGAGCAATACTCAACAATCCTATTAAAATAGTAGATTTGTGTACAAACTCTAATGGAGCCCCTCCAGAACCGACTTCCGATAGTTATCAAGGGCTGACATTTGACAAAGATAATCCTGGCGTACACACTGGTAACTGCGACACAGACCGGTATCCAGGTAGTAACGACTGTCGCTGGGAAAATTGTGGACTGCCATAGAGCATCTCCAGTCAATCGTCCCATGTGCAAATGACTGTTGCAATGTATCTATGCTAATCGTCCAATGTTCTTGTCAGAAGATCAGCTATATCGGAAAAACTATTGTGACTCGCTGCTTTGTCTAATGAATGGATGCAGTGTAGTAAAAATTTCATGTCGTATATCTAGAAGTTAGACTATCGCCATCGTAAATGGTTTCTATTTGTTAGAGCTTTAGCTAGTTATCGTAGCTGTGCAAGCATGTGATAGCAGTACGTAGCAATTAGTCACAGTCTCGCTTTATCGATATCAATTGTTATCAACCAAAATATTCTTATGGCTATACGAGCGGCTAGTAAGTTTATCACACACACACACACACACACACACACACACACACACACACACACACACACACACACACACACACACACACACACACACACACACACACACACACACACACACACACACACACACACACACACACACACACACACACACACACACACACACACACACACACACACACACACACACACACACACACACACACACACACACACACACACACATATCACCACCACCACCACCACCACACCACCACACCACACCACACCACACTACACTCATCATGTTGTGCACACGCGCACGCACACACACAGACGCATACACACAGTATCGCCGTCTCATGAAAAACTACTTGTGGACATAAGACAATGGCTGAATTCATCGTATCTTTTACCTGCAACTGAGGGACTGGTTGTTGCTGCTCAATACCAAGCACTTCGGAATCGGTATGTATATGCGCAACGTTCTGCATCATGAAGTCAGTCTCGCTTGTTTCTTGCGAGTGCACGTTCTAGCTGGCTGTAGCACGTGCCTTGACACCGACGGCCAGACTACACTGATCGACACATTCAGGTGGCCTCCATCATCCACAGTTTATGCCCGTACCCAAGACTTCTTGGTGGGTGCCCAAAAGTTAATAATAATAAGAAAATAATTAATATCAACGACTAAACGCGTTTTGGTTGCCATTCAAATACAAGTCCTAATTCAGCCTGTTGCAGTGGCAGCGCAGATGGGGACAGAGGGAGCAATTGACCCCGAACTTAACAATCAACAATTGTAAAGAAATTTTAGAAAAAAAATAATAAAATTTTTGTACCACACTGACTATATAACAGTGTTCACAAGAAGTGTAGATGCGTATAATCAAGCGCTTTTGATGCCTAGAAGGAGTAATTTTGCCTGCAGGAAACGGTAGTAATATTGTCAGAGACTTGTGATAAAAGGACAACGTAGAGGGAAGAGGACTTTATGTACTCCGACGTTCTATTATGCCCCGTCCAACTTACGAGTCGCTCCGCTGCCATTTTGTTAATTAATTTGCTATTGCAAATATAGCATCAATGATCTAACAATCTTCTTAGGATTAATATTTTGAGGGTTAGGACTACAGTTGTCAGGGTTAGGGTTAGAGTTAACTAAGAAGGAAAGGGTTACAACCCTAGCCCTAAACCTTATGAATGATCACACTTCAGCCATAACCCTCACAACTTTAGCCATAAACTTCACAACTCTAACCCTAACCTTCACAACTTTAGTCCTGACCCTCACAACTCTAACCCTAATCCTGACAAGTCTAACCCTAACTTTCACAACTTTAGTCCTGACCCTTACAACTCTAATCCTAACCCCACAACTTCAATTTTAAAAATAGCCCTAATGGTTAGACTTATAAAGATTCGGGGTAGTTATTAAACTACACTTCTGAGAAAGGATCTTTCAACACTCGCGCTAATAGTCACTTGCGTTAACAGTAAAAGTGACATGACGCCCACCTCCTAGGGGTCCCGGGAAACCTGGAAACATGCCTGGGTACGCCATTGCCACTGGACATTTTGTCGTCAGTTTGAGGTTCCAGTTGAGAGCAGATGGTCGTGGCATTATCCTGATTGACAACATTGTAGACGGAAGACATCACTATGATGCCCAGGGACACAGCCATCTCTATATATACTGTTTAAGTTAATATACGAAGATTGGTGCCAATCGTCCTGACATCTGCTTTGGAAATAGGAAGACAAACACCTGTCTTCTTATTTATTAGTATCAGCAGCCTTGCTGATGCCAATATCGCAAGAAACATGCTGAGAAGTTGGCGAAGTACAGTGACTTGCGAGTGGAGGTAAGCCGCATGTGGCCAATGTGATGTGACAATGGTTTTATTTTTCTAAGGCGGTTGGGAGCGTTGGGCGTAGTGCAGCACACACATATGGCACGATGTCTGGGTATCATCACACCCTGCAGCTCAACTGTTTTGCTATACCGTACATTAATTTTTAGCAGCTCTCGCTGTTGCTGTAGTCAGTTGTAAATGAGTGTGCGAAAAAAGGTTTACTCCTAGTGAAATCGAACATGCTATACTGAATTTTGTAATTGACAATCCCCAGCACATTGTACAGCAGAGTGTAACCGAAACCATGGCGTTCAGATTCATACGTCTGGGACCGTATATAGTTGCGCTAAATGGAATAGAACTGTGTTGGTCACTTGTCAACAATTCTGTGAAGAGACAGCTGTCGCCTTGCTAGTCTGAACTATTTGAACGTCCCATTAGCTAATGTACGGAGCGAGCATGGTTACTGCATGGTTACGCTCCTAGCTCAGTCTCGTGCAACTTAACTTGACCTTCCCTATGCAAATAGCATCAAGATTGTAGCAAAATTGTTACTGTCCGTAGTGGAGTACTCTCAACACTTGAGTGCCAACTAGTAGTAAGAAATTAGTACAGACATGTTTGTTAAGTTGTGTAATACTTTCTTAGGTTAAAACCGATATTAAAAAGTATTGTTAAAGTTAATAAAAGAATTAATATAGCTGTTGTGCTGTTAATTAATAATCACTGCGGTAATTTCTCACTGTTTGTTAGAAACAGATCCATTCACATGCGACGTACTGGCATCAATGACCTAATTAGTAAACGTTGCCATTAACTAATTAAGGCAAAAAGGTAAGATACACAAATATACGTAACGGTTCAGTTAATTGAACATGTCAGATACTCAGCTGACATATTTTGCTTATACCTACACTAATTAAACCATGAGAATGTGATTGTAATTTATGGCAAACTGTGTGCCAGTTTCCTTTCAAGTTCACCTAGTTTTCCAATAAATTCCATTGCTTCCAACAATCTAATGAGTGTAGCATCTTTCCCATCTCTCGTAATCCAGAAATCTATCATTGCATGGACTGTTTCACTTCGACTGTCAGTCTTGTGAGTTGTTGACATGTCCTCGACAGTGACACCCAACAGAGCACCTAAATCTGATGATGTTTCAGCAGCCAAACGAGAAACGTGAATAACAACTTCACGAGGAATATCGCACCAAGGTCTTATGAAACCACTAAGTCGACCTTGCTCAACAGCATTTCTCCTGTTCAAATTCATAAAAGTAACATTACCACACAGTCATCAGCTTAACCGTTTGACGTATATATACTCACAGTTTGTCAGCAAATTCAGACAACTGCAACCTAACGCTGTCTCGCCTACTCACTGCTACAAGTAGAAACATACACAATGCAAATTTAATATCAATGCGTACAAATCAGATTTGCTTTCAACCAACATGCTGCAATCAAATTAAAAATAAACTTAAGCATTAGCTAAAGCAGAATAGCACAATCAGGCAGTAGCCTAACTGAGCACAGTCAAGATAGATGTCATCATTTTTTATCTCACACTCACACACTTGAGTGCAAGTGCGCATGGAAACACACTGTAGATCAGAAACATCTTAATTAATAGTTTTCAAATTTGCATTATATATATATATATATATTATTTCAGAAATTAATATTAAAACTTGCAATTGTGTTAATTTTTCTTTGCAATTTATAGCAACAGATGTACCGGTTTCATTGCCAGCATCTGAGTGTGCTAATTCCTTACTATGATAGTTCCAATTCCATGCTACTGATTCACTTGCTCCCTCTGCAGGCTGTAGATGACGCCTATCTACAAACAAGCATAAATAGGAACAATAGAAAGACATATAAGCGCCAGATCTATACATTAATTGAATAATACCCTATTTTGTACAAATGGCTTAAAACTGATATGCTCACCAATAACACCAGAAACGCTGTTGGAATGACCTGGACGCATGAGACAACTTTCAATAAACGATCTGTTAGCACCCACTGATTGATGACAGCAAATATCGACCAATGCTCTAGCGGTTGCCTTTTCCTTCCTGTTGTCTCTCCATACTTCAATAATATGAGTCATTTTCACACCGTGTGGTTGATCTAGCAAGCCCGTCATAACCGAATCCCTGACATCCTTCATTGAGTATCCAAAATCTCGCAGCATCAACCATGCTATTTGAAGTGAATTCCTAGCAACCACATCGTATCCAGAGAAAAATTCAATGTCACTTTTTGCAACAGGTCGATCCAAGCCAACATATGGGGGATTCCATACACGTTCTCGTGGACCCGTTACAGGAATAGACAGAGAGGCATCTTGTTTGATTGCAGCAGCGCTTGACCTGAATCCAATGGCAGCGGATCTTTCTAAATCCCCAGTACTTTGACTCCGCGGCAAGCCACAGCTATTATTAATACCTCGATCGTTGAGAACTGTTGTTTCTAATTAAATATTTGCATTCAAATAAGCATATTAATGGAAATTAAGTATACGGTTCTACTCTACCCGTAATGGCAACATCATCTGGGCACTGATCACCAAGTACGCTTGCTTCATCAAGAGATCGACTGCCCAAATGTGCTTCTTCAGGTGGTACTGAATTGCTAGCATCCCTCATTGTGGGTGCCACCATGTCAATTGTCATTGCCCTGGATGCGTCTAGAGAAAAGTTGCAAGGTTTTAAGTTGTAAAAGCAATCGTAATAGGCTAAAATACAGAGTTTTATTAGGTGTACAAGTCTGTTACCTGCAGTATTTGTTTGCTGAGTTCCACTTGAATATGTGCCCAAATCCGATGTTGACCGACATGTTGATGGAGGCAGAATACATCGAAAACCATTAAACGTAAAAACAGGAGCAAAATCCATCACATCAACATTTGATGAGTTTTCTTTTACGAAAACAAAATCTGTGCTAAGGTGAGGCCTATCCTGCACAACCACGTTTTGGATATCTTTGTATAAAATTGTCTGACGCAGATCTGAATCTTCCATAGGACTCCATCCTTTGGCGTTCGAAGGAATGCGAACGGTGACTTGTAAATCTTGCTTTTCTGCACAAGTTAACGTCAACAGGGTAGAATACCTGCATTCTAATTTACCACCAGCAATGTAGGTAAATTTCTCATCATTGGGGTCAGGTCGATTGGATGTGAGGGTCAGTCTAGCATGAAACTGGTTAAGGCTTGGAATTTTGAGTGTATATATCGATGCCCAAACTTCAATATAAGAATTTCCTTGACACACCAGATCGAATCTACAGAGATGAAATGTTTCAATGTGAACGAAGTCTTCCCAAAGAGTCATTTTCATAAAATTGGATGAACTACTCTCATCAACTGACGACAACTGACAAAGACATGTAAAGATATTATCTGTTACTTTGCCACTGTGAAATAGAACTGTGACGTTACTGCTATCGTCTTCAACAAACAAGTGATGACGCATCAAAATCTCAACTGGTTTCTTAAACCAAAGCTCGTGAGGAGTGATCTCCACCAAATTTGTAACAAATTCTGAGCTGTTTAGTCCAACGGAATCGATTACTCGATAAAATGTAGCTTCAATTTCTGTATCCAATTGCACAGCTCCTGGTGGAACAAAGATCATCTGCTCATTTTTTGGACAGCTCAAAAGGTCACCTTGCGCTCCAACTGTTTGTTTGATAGCAAATGTCTGAAGCAGTTTAACATATCTGCCATTTTCCAGATCTATTGTAATACACTTAACCTCATTCAGCTTCATTTCGAATTCACGAAGACTGAATGAAGGCTGTGAGTCATCTGGATTCTAATCCAAAACAACAGTTAACACTTTTACAAAGTCATATCTTACATGTAATATCAGCAGTTCACGTACACGATGTCAGTTTACAAAGAAGGGTTACGCAAGACCAATACAATCAAATTGATTGCATCATTCTTATCCTTAGATTGGGACTAGAAAACTTCATGTACTTTCGTAGTGCTCTCATCAAAATAGGATTAAATACAGGAAAGACGGAACCTCTTTTGGATTAGAGGAGGAGACTAATTTCGTAACAGACTGCCGCCGTTTTGATTTAACTGAATATGGTTGGTATGTAATTGATTATTATGTGACAGAAGTAGTCGGAGAAGCATGCACACCGATGATCACGACAATGTGTATCAAGGACCGATTGCATGATCAACATAGAACGGTATTGATGTAGTCTGTACTGTAGTATGTAGACTTGCTTGTACATGCCCCTCAATTGTAAGTTGCGTGTGCTTCCTCAACCGCTAGGTTTTGCAATACTTTCTTCTTAAAGGGCTTGAACAGATTCTTTTCTATCGACTAGAACGTACAAAGATCTAACCTGAATTGTACCAACAGTTGTCTCCACAAGCGTTGATACTGTGTTCACTTTGTCACTTGGGCTTGTTTCAAAGAGTTGATTAGCATCCACTAAGGATGCATCGTTGTTGAAGTTTTCTAATACAAAACATTCCCAATCTTCGTGGCTAGATGATTTCAATGATAGTTCAGTGACCAACGGCATTTCCAAACTTTCTGGAGAATTAGGAAAACTCTGTGATTTTTCAAAACGTGCTTGTGTAAATGGCTCAATAGATAGTGATTCTGCTGATTTAGATGCTGAAGGAAGTTGTTCAAAGTGACGATATTGACTAAATCAATACAATTTAAATGTTACAACAACAAACAATAAATAGGCGTTCATGTTTTTGTATACATAACTCGTTGCTTAATTTACGATCTAGCTGACTTCAAGTGACTATACAATAACGCTATACTCAATATTAGAATTAATTTAAATTTGATTTTATAACTTGCGTAAAACATTTAAGTTTTTAGATGCTGACAATAACAATACAACACTTAGATATACAAAAATGTTGGTGACAAAATACGATACTACCTATAATATGTTGATGTGATTACGTATTCCGTTACAATCAAATTTCAAACTAAATTTTGTTTTACACTTTATTTAACACATCAAATTGGTTGCTATTATGTGTAATAAGTATGATTTTATTTAAGTCGCTCAACATACGAATTTCTCACTTTGTCCATCTGCAATAACATTCATTACACACCACATTGGTTACACACCCATAAAACTACACGCGTCAGGCCTGCGCCCACCCACGCACTCACACACACACTCACACACACTCACACGCGTGCGCGCACACCCACGCACGCACGCATGCACACACACACACAGAAACACTAACACACACATACACACACACACACACACACACACACACACACACACACACACACACACACACACACACACACACACGCACGCACGCACACACACACACACGCGCGCGCGCACAGAGGACACACACGCGTAATTTCTTAGCAACACTGCTTACTATGGTTGAGTTTGTTGATTAAATGATTTTCGGCTAAGCTCATCGTTGTCCTCGTGGTGTACGTGGTGTCCTCCTCCAACTTGAACACTGCCATGGCTTGACATTAGAGTAGTAGACTGATATGTTAATCCAAGACTGTCGTACGGACTGCTTGGTAAAACGGTTTGACCATCACAATACTCTCTAGGTTGATCGCCAGGCAAGCAGTAACGTGCCTCCAATGGCTGCTGCAGTAAGGTCAAGAGCTCATCCCATATAGTAACACGCTGTACAGTAATAGTAAAGGTATCGGAAGACTTGTCAACGGGAGAAACAAGAACATTGTTTTGTATACAGTCTGCAGGAAGCTGATCAACAGAAACACCATTCACCTGTACAATTAGCACGTCAGTAAATAGGTTGACAAATTTGTAATTGATAATTTTGGCCAACAAAATAGAAGCATCAAGAACAAATGGAAAAGATATTAATACAACATGTAAAACACTCAGCATGTCACGCTAATTGAAATATTAAGTGACGTCTTTAAGAAAGAAGCAAAACGCGTACTTAGAAACGATACAAAGATACCAAAACTACATACAAAATACAAATACAAATATAGCCACACTGGTAGATGGACATATTACCATACAGATAAACAACAATTAAATTAAATAACCAACAAAACTATTGACAAACTTCGCAACGTGAAGAAATAGAAGAGTATCACACAAAGAAAAGCACACGCAAAATACATCAATAAGACGTCGTAGGTACATCTTGCAAAATCGATTACCTTAATAATTTTATCTCCAATTCTTAGCTCTGGAACAACTGATTTGTCTTCAATTTTGGTTACATGTAGAGCCATCATAACATCAAAACCAGGATTTGCTAACAAATTAAACAATACAATACATTGAGCATATACATACGTGCCAAAGAGTCT
This sequence comes from Corticium candelabrum, assembly GCF_963422355.1. NCBI lineage: Eukaryota > Metazoa > Porifera > Homoscleromorpha > Homosclerophorida > Plakinidae > Corticium > Corticium candelabrum. The sequence continues at coordinate 5,863,717 of NC_085085.1, forward strand.
TATTTATCTCTTACTA